>NW_008751799.1:1206538-1254504 GCF_000715545.1 Opisthorchis viverrini
TTCCTTTTGATATTAGAGATTGTTGACCCTACGCGTCAGCTGATAGCAGAACAATAAAGACCGTGGTAACATATCCCAAAATGCATCACCCAATGCGCGAAAATCAGTTAAGACAAACAGAGAACGTCGGTAATATGTCTGTCTATCAGCCCCAAACCACAATCGTCGGTTGAGTTCACAATGGAATTGGAGTGTCAGTTATGCAGCTGATATAACGTTCATAGTCTCACGACAGTAGATACTAAGTCACTAGTTTTCTGTGGTGAAACAAACCCGATTCATTTAACAATTATCGGGTGCCGAAATGAGGGGGGCTTGGTGACAACGGACGCAGTGGGAAAGTCTGCTGCTCCGGATTCTTCGTGCTTCGGAAGTTCAGCTCAGGATGGCGCTGTGAAAAGTGGTGATTGACTGACCGAATTCGCAGCCTTCAATCTACTTGGGATATTCAACAGATGTTCCCAGTACCCGAGTAGGCGTCCATTCACTTCGCTCTCTAGTTGCAGTCGCACTGCATCATATAGGATGCACCCTAGTAGATGACCGATGGGTAGCATTTGTTGAGGACTGTGCGCCCATCCCCCGTTTAGCAGGAACTGGCAATTGATGCTGATCAGACCATGCCACTGTACCCGCCGTGTTCAACCATTGTGTTGCCACTCGGAACATACTAGGGCTTACGAAACCAATCTAGGTTAGCTGCCCTGAAGTGCCCGAAAGTCCCCTTCAACCGCTGGTTGAAATCACCTTGTCGGTTCAGGTAATCTCCGTTGGAGGGTCCTTTCTCCACCCAACAACATCCTTACAATGGCCAACGCATCGAATTCCATCAAACTATCGACGAGCCACATCCCCGAAGCGGTCGGATCAACTTACTTTGGAGAGGGCCGTTTAGGCCCTCAAAGACAAGCAAGCGAACTAAGCTTACCGATATCTGATAATGCTCCTCTGCTGATACCAATCTGATGGCGTATTGGTGTATACAGTGTATATAAGTTGAGCTTCAGTGCAAATAATCACGAAAACGGTGCTCACTGAAGACGGAGGTCATACTGGGCCTCAAAGTTTACTGGTTATCGAATGCGACGTCGAAGTGGATCGAAGTGCAAAGCACAAACATCGATTGTGGAGAGGTTTAGCTGTCAGTCTATCGAGTCACTCGCTGTCCGACGATAGCTCAGCTGGTAGAGCGGAGGACTGTAGTGAATCGCAGCTATCCTTAGGTCGGTGGTTCGAATCCGCCTCGTCGGACCAATTTTCAGTCTTTTTTTGCTTTTGCAAATGCCGATTTGTATATGCCTGAAGAGTGTTGTTTATCGAATGTAGCACTTGACACCTATGATGAGAATTTAGACTTTGAGCGATCGCACGCAGCCGGATGACTCACGTTAGATTAGTTTGATTGGACGCGAACATTCGTGTATTTTAATGTTCACATAATGGTCTCAACAGAACGTAATGTTATCATCTAAACAATTGGTATTTAGACTTCTCTCAGGTAATCCTGATTCTTCCACCTCCAAGAGTTCTTTCCGGACACTGTTTGAAGTATTCAGAATAGCTCAACAACTTCTTAAGTTTACCTCGAAATGATGGGTCCACAGCACTTCAATCGCAGTTCTGTGTTCCTCCGCAGATCACTTCTCCAAAGTGACCAGTTTTGGTCAGTCTCGTGTGTTTCGACATTGAGGTGGATACAGAATGCAATGCAGGTTCTTAATCATTATCCAGTAAAACTTGATTACGTTAGCAAATACAAGATACTAAAATGGAGGAGTGTTAGGGCAACGGACGCAAGGAGAATGTCGGTTTCTCAGGGTTCTGGTAGACCAAACCTGGAAAGTTACCATAAAATGATTCGATGCTGCTGTTTGATTTGGATAAATATATTTTAAAGAATAAGTCATTAGGTTCCGGTGTAATTCACTCAGACTGCTGGTCCTTCATCAGGTAGAAGACAGACAGCCCTCCAAGGATTTACTCCTCAAAATTTTTGTGGCTGCCTCCCGCTGCTCTTGAGCAGTCATTTTCGGGAGGAGGGTGCAACCCGACCTAGAGTACATTGGACAACCGAACTGTGCAAACTACGGTCAATGGGTTCAAATCTCGAACACTGTAGTCGTATCTTTGTACCAAATAAGAGACATAGAGAGTGAACAGGTGAAAGAGCCCGCAAACTCACTCGGACAGCCTAACTGCAATCCGCATCGTTGAATCGAAGGGCCAAAATCTGATATGAAAATCATTAAAAACTCTGTATTTGCAGTGCATCCAGCTGGAAAACCACCAGATGAGCATCAAGAGCGGATGTCTACCGGTAGCAGCAGGTCCAAACGAGTTTCACAGGGGCGTTTTCATCGTGCACATGCGACGACATAAATTGCGACATTCGAAATTTTGACTACTCGTAGCATATCCCGCCACGACGCTTAGATGAGGCAGAACGAACTGGTCATTACGAACACATGGCAAACCTGTACTTGTATCAAATTATTTTGGTTCCACCCACGACTTAGCGCGCTAGTTTACAGGTGT
Organism: Opisthorchis viverrini; assembly: GCF_000715545.1. Classification (NCBI taxonomy): domain Eukaryota; kingdom Metazoa; phylum Platyhelminthes; class Trematoda; order Opisthorchiida; family Opisthorchiidae; genus Opisthorchis; species Opisthorchis viverrini. Next base: position 1,209,074 of record NW_008751799.1, read on the forward strand.
CCAGTGACTTCGGGTTGGAATGATGACTCACCACAGGTTGCGGCACAGTAGGATATGATTGTGCATCCACAGAATTGGTATACATTCGAAATATTCCCGCATAACCAGAAGTCTCGTCGATTCAGTGAGACAGTATACTTGTGAAAAAGTCAGTGAGAAGTCCTAAGTGGTACCCAACCACAAGTATGCAGGGGGGTTACAAATCTCAATGGTAACCAGAGTTTTCCGTACATTTTCTGCTTCACTATCAAGTAGAACACAATGGCATTCTATCTTAGCTGAATGGTGATAAAGCACTCAAATGAGCGAGTACAAAACATTACGTTCTGTTGAGACCATTATGTGAACATTAAAATACACGAATGTTCGCGTCCAATCAAACTAATCTAACGTGAGTCATCCGGCTGCGTGCGATCGCTCAAAGTCTAAATTCTCATCATAGGTGTCAAGTGCTACATTCGATAAACAACACTCTTCAGGCATATACAAATCGGCATTTGCAAAAGCAAAAAAAGACTGAAAATTGGTCCGACGAGGCGGATTCGAACCACCGACCTAAGGATAGCTGCGATTCACTACAGTCCTCCGCTCTACCAGCTGAGCTATCGTCGGACAGCGAGTGACTCGATAGACTGACAGCTAAACCTCTCCACAATCGATGTTTGTGCTTTGCACTTCGATCCACTTCGACGTCGCATTCGATAACCAGTAAACTTTGAGGCCCAGTATGACCTCCGTCTTCAGTGAGCACCGTTTTCGTGATTATTTGCACTGAAGCTCAACTTATATACACTGTATACACCAATACGCCATCAGATTGGTATCAGCAGAGGAGCATTATCAGATATCGGTAAGCTTAGTTCGCTTGCTTGTCTTTGAGGGCCTAAACGGCCCTCTCCAAAGTAAGTTGATCCGACCGCTTCGGGGATGTGGCTCGTCGATAGTTTGATGGAATTCGATGCGTTGGCCATTGTAAGGATGTTGTTGGGAGGAGATAGGACCCTCCAACGGAGATTACCTAAACCGACAAGGTGATTTCAACCAGCGGTTGAAGGGGACTTTCGGGCACTTCAGGGCAGCTAACCTAGATTGGTTTCGTAAGCCCTAGTATGTTCCGAGTGGCAACACAATGGTTGAACACGGCGGGTACAGTGGCATGGTCTGATCAGCATCAATTGCCAGTTCCTGCTAAACGGGGGATGGGCGCACAGTCCTCAACAAATGCTACCCATCGGTCATCTACTAGGGTGCATCCTATATGATGCAGTGCGACTGCAACTAGAGAGCGAAGTGAATGGACGCCTACTCGGGTACTGGGAACATCTGTTGAATATCCCAAGTAGATTGAAGGCTGCGAATTCGGTCAGTCAATCACCACTTTTCACAGCGCCATCCTGAGCTGAACTTCCGAAGCACGAAGAATCCGGAGCAGCAGACTTTCCCACTGCGTCCGTTGTCACCAAGCCCCCCTCATTTCGGCACCCGATAATTGTTAAATGAATCGGGTTTGTTTCACCACAGAAAACTAGTGACTTAGTATCTACTGTCGTGAGACTATGAACGTTATATCAGCTGCATAACTGACACTCCAATTCCATTGTGAACTCAACCGACGATTGTGGTTTGGGGCTGATAGACAGACATATTACCGACGTTCTCTGTTTGTCTTAACTGATTTTCGCGCATTGGGTGATGCATTTTGGGATATGTTACCACGGTCTTTATTGTTCTGCTATCAGCTGACGCGTAGGGTCAACAATCTCTAATATCAAAAGGAAAAATTGGGGTCGTAATTCTACAGCACTATTACTATTACTATTTACACAAGGGTAAGCAAACGTGTACAAAAGACCTTAATTGTTCACGTTAGTAGCGTCAACAAGTTCACTGACCGGCACAGTACAGTGTCAACGTCCGCACACCCAACATCGGCGAGCGGAACGATGGCTCAGTAGCGTGGGTTGCGGTCGTTCCTTCCGACGACGGTCTCGTGATTCTCATTGGACGTGCGATCACACGGAACCATGAGGAAACAAATGAAGGCAGGCACAGCAAACGGGACATAAACGCACACGGGTAAGTAGGTCAGCAGCTGACATTCACACACACACACACACACATGTCAATACACAAGTGTCGGGAAGGACGGCCTTAGCGGCAAGGTGAGTGGTGGGTACGAATAGGCAAAACTGGAGATCAAAAGTACATAGGCGGAGTAAGCAAATGAATGGGGGAATTATCATAAGGTCAAGCTAGATTCAACACTTCGAATTAACCTATAACACTTAGTAGTTTGGAGTATGGTACCGTCTGTTATTACTCTATCTTGTAATTTGATCTTGCATTTGATCTTGTTTTTGACGCAGCTGTGAACAGGGCCCATATTAAGAACGATCGGATGGACCCAAAGGGCACGATCAACGGAAACGTACTTGCCACGAGAGTAATAATTCAATTTAGTCTCGTGTAAGAACAGCAGAACCACCCAGTGTCGGAACATGGACTTACTGCTCAGACCATGCAGTACTGGGCGTCACATGCTGCATTCTTTGAGTAGAGGTGTTACCGGCACCAGTCCATTCTTTCGTTGGTTCGGCAGAGAACGCATCCTTACAAACCAGCAGTAGAACCAAATGACAAGAAGGTGAGGGAAGTGGTACTGGAATGTATTCGTTCATCATGTGATGAACATGTTGTTTCACTTGATCCGGCAGTAGAGGATTGGCCTCCGGCCAAACAACACGCCTGACAATCGGCCTAGAGTTAGAGAAAAAGAGACAGAATGCCTAGGAAGCGTTAGTAGGATGCTATTTACACAGTGTCAATTTTCATTCACTGTTATCCATAAGCTCTGACTAGAATGAGCCGCCTGCAGTCCAGGGACTTTTGCTCAACTTTGGTTTCATTCTTCATTCTCCAGGAAACGCGCAGAACTTCAGTCCACTGGGACTTTATTATCGCACAGTACTCTAATGGAAGAAGTACAGACGGAGTCTAAGGACAAAAAACATTGCCACCTTTGTCAAAAGACTGGATGTACTGGGAGTTTAGGTCAGTGGAACTCAATGAAAGTGGCACAAAGACTGTGATTAAGGCTACTAACCCATCCGGGTAAAGAGAACTCACCAAGACATCGGTGGGAAGTGTGACAGGTCTGGACGAGGAACTATCTTTGTAGGACCACAGACCCAGAGTGATTTCCAGTGAGCACGTAGTGCTGTGGAACATGCATCGATTGTGCGCCGGGTACTGAAAACAACCGAAGTATTTCGCTGTTAATGTACCTAACAATAATCCAAGTGGAAAGGCACTTCTCTTCAATGTCTTCACTACCGGTACTGACGACATGTCAGAAGGAACTCGAAGTGAGAAATCATCGTTGTGGTCATCCGGGCATCAGACATCATCGGGGGAGAACTTTTCAGCTTAATTAAAACGGGCTGGATATACATGGGTCACTTATAAAACGTACATAAATTAACCTACGACGACATACTAGTCAGCATTGTTCGACTCTTTGTCCTTGTCGGATACCAGCAGCAGGGCGAATCTGTCCTGACCCTACTGGAGTTCAAGCTCAAAACCTCCGGTGTGGTGTGTGAACTCTATACATCAGGAAACCGTAGACTTACCATCGATACGACTGCAGCCAAGTAGAAACACTCTCAAACAAAAGTGAAACCTAGTTGGAGGATCGAAGTAGACTGAATCAAACTTATTAGATGTCCTGCAACCCAGAGTAAACCCAATGCGAGGAATCATCGAAATATGTGATCATTGTTCACCGTAGTAATACAGCAGTGCACAACAAGCTGTGAGTCTCGGTTGGACTGAATGAAAATGCTTATTTTAGCTGTCACGACGCACAACTTGATTGCTCAGGTAAAATTCAGCAACCTCAGAAGTACTGGGTCCTGCACAATAAGTAACTGTTGTAAAAAGTCCAGCTCGTTCAACTGCTGTTCGACAGCTTCTTCCCTCGGGCATCTGTGATCTTCCCAACAAATCTTCAGTCGCAATCTCCGTCATACAGCTGATCGCTGTCCGACATCTTCTACCTCAAGAATGTCCTTACTTAGTGCACCAGGCGTCTGTTCGGGCAGGTAAGGGGCCTTCACAGCAAATCCTGCTCCATCGATTGTGGGCGCATAGGGTTGTTACGATTGGTAGATCTCACGCATGCGAGGTACGAAACCCAGAAAGGTTAGTAAATCTGGTGAGTAATCATGAAAGTAAAGGTAACCGTACGCGCAACAAATGGGCTGGAAAGCAGTTTAGAATTTATTCATCCTCTCAGTTGTGTCACCCTCTTCATGATCGGCATATAGCCGAAAGCGGAACGCACTCATGGGTCGTTCACAGGTAAGCAGATGCGAATGTCCGTCTCCAAGCCCAACCACATCTGACGCGGAACAATGTGCATGGTCAGTTGCGTAGTCAATATGGCGGCGGTTGTCATAAAATACAATCTGTGGGGAGGCACTTTTGCACAAATGTGCATACGTATGAGTACATGCTATCTAATATCCACTACGAATGTTATAGTTCTACAAAAGTTCTGCAAACAGTGAGAGTTGGACGCGGAGGCTCAAGACTAGACAAGGAATTTCAAACAAGGGCGGTTCGACCAACGAGGAAGCTCTGAGAAATGCAGCGACAAAACTCAGTATCAAAGTTGAAGCTTAGAGCACTAGGGCCATGGGAAATTTTGACAGAATTGAGTTATTCCTCTGACTAACAACTAACAAGGTGGTCACCTGAGATGGACAGTGGTCATTTGTTTTCAAAGGACCGTGGTTCATGAGTCTAGAAACGAACAGGCTAAGAAACTGAAAGCGTACATCACGACGGTCTGTGTTGCAACGTGCATGGGAACAGTGATAGCGTCCTTTGATTATTGACGGTAAAGCTAAAAGTAGTCCATGCTTTGAGAAATTCAACCCAGAACCATATTTTTACACAGGGCAGTTAAAAATTCCAGATAGGACGTACCGTACCGCCAAGGTGGCCATTAAGTTTCATACCCGCTCAAAAAGCAGAAGCAGACACCCGGCTTTGTTAAGGAGTAACTTTACGAGTTACGCACTGTTGGTTTCCCTGTCTAGCGTCGTCACTGAGCCCCCTCCACCCACCTCCACGACAAGCGTGCTTCAACCACCCAATGATGCCATAACCCACTCTATCAAGAGCTTCAAAAATCGCTTAATTTGGCTGAGCTGTGACAGCCAATAGTAATAAGCTTCTGGGAGACCGCGGGTTTCCGGGCAGTTGTCCGGAATAAAATAAGCTTAAAACAACCCATTACTTCCTCTGTACGGAACGACACGGTTGGAATGCACTGAGGCTGAAAGAACCACCGAGGTACTCCCGGAAGGTGATCTTCGCGATCGTCCTCGCTGTTCTCCTAGCACACAAAAAACCGAAAGTTCTGACCTTATGGCACCCTAGGAATTCGTTAATAACCAACACGAATTGTAGCTTGGAAAGGTCGTGAGCAAAGTCGATGATGACTAGGATGAACCATCATTGAATGTTTCTCCGCCACAATGAACGGTAAAACAAGTAAAAGCGGCTACACTCTGAGAGGTAAGATAACAGCACACCGGAAGGCATAGACCACAAACAGTTGAAAAGAATCAGCTCATTTTTAGAGCCAGACACAGGACAGCTGCTTTAACCGCAATCGACAAAAGATAGCCTGTTAGGCTAGATGCACATCATGAAGAACTGACTTCTTCGTCTGCTCAACTTTGGAACAAGAGTTTTTCACTTGAGATTTTCGACGTTTATCAGTGAGCTCAAAGACGGGTCTGTTAGTCACACATCGGTTACCAGTGCGTTTTTTTCCGAAAAACTGGTGGCGAACTGGCTGATATTTCACGTGTACTCAAAATCTTGACGCACATCATAAGCCTAGTCTTCGCAACTGATCAGTCATACATATCTCTTCTATGGACACGAAATGGACTGAACATAACAACAATATCAATTAAGACTAGTCAAATAGGATTCGCCTCCGTCAACATTACGACGTAATGGTTCAATGCCGAAAGTTAGACAAAGTGGATCTGTGGTAGGTTATCATCACTGACTCTGTTTTAATCACGTATACGGCATTGGTGTTGTCATGTAGATATTCCATTTCGTGACACATCTCACTTTGTTCACTAACAGATCAAAGTGCCTTTGGAACAACGTGAATAACAGCGTTGGGATGGATTTCACGCAACTGGTAACAATCCATAACAATTCAACTGTATTCGATAACCACGACCGAGAAATTTCTCTCAGAACTCATCGTTGAACCCCGTGTATATGTGAACCTTACTCTGAAATACCGACTTCTGGGAACTCCCAAGCACACTTAAAACGAACCAACTAGTAGATAAACCATAGTTTATTCGCTTCCTCCTACATTTAGAAAGAGACATCGCTCAGTAAAGATAAATAAACGTCAAGGAATGGCTCGGAGTTGAAATGGTGAACTGATCAGTTCTGAGTGGAGGAAAAGGCTGTATCAACGAGACGGAGCAAAACATTGTCCTCACCCTAAGATTCTTCCCCCTTCCAAGGATTTTCAGAGACCCGACTGGCGTTTATGAATTAGTGAAGAATATAATAAGCTCGTCCAAATTTAAATAGTTTTCGCAAATAACTTTCACAATTGGTATCAATCGGTAACACAACCAACCTTTTGCACGGCGGACAGGAGAGTCGTAGGGGAGCAGGCTGGTCGCCCAGGAGAGCCTTCAATACGTGCACTGAACCTTCGGCTAAACTGTCCACGTAATATCCTCCCTATAAGTATGATGAACAAATGAGTACATTGCGGTACGTTCATCGAAAACTCGCAAGAACTACAGACATGTGGCTTACGCATCATCATTGGGCAAACTTGCTTGAAAAGCAGCCAGATTATGAAATGAATACCTTTTTCTTTTCGAATTTTTCTTGATAATGTCTCATATCTTCAGGATGTATGGTCCGGGTGACTAACTAAGCGACTCACTGAAAGCTTGTGGCAAAGACTCGAGGCAGTACTAAGAAAAGAACTGAGTGAGGGGAACCGAATTTCGCATAATCCTTTTGAATTTTTCCTTATGCACCATCCATCTCAAATTTCCCGTGTAACAGATGTAACAGATGTAACAGAATTCTTCTTAACAAAAACAAACCATAGTTTTACTCGACAATACGGTCCACTGAGCCAGAGGAAAACATATAGCCTGTTGCAGCATTGTTGCTTACCTCCAAGGCGACAACCAACTTCCCTCCAGCAAGCATTTTCAAGTGATGGATAAAATGTCCAAAGACAGCCGGACTCAGCCACATTCGTCCCTGATGGGGATGAAAGAACTAAAGTTACCAACTAGCACGCAAGAGTGCCACTAGTCTGCACAGACCACGAGAAAATAAGATCTAAACTTATACTATATAAGCCTGTTTTTGGCGTAGAAAATTCTCTGAATTAAAATTATACAGGGCCCCCAAAAATTTTCGTTTTTGGATAAGGGTTTGTGAAAGGACTAAAACTGCCTACGAGTAGTAAGAGTCCCAAAAGATACTCTAAGAACAGATCACTGTAGAATTTTCTTGACTTCCGTCTTCCACCGGCTGTTGCCAAAAGAGAGTCATTAATTTGCCGAACCTACAACATCCAAGCTCAGTCAGCTGAACATCACAATCGATTGGGATAAACTGACTTGGCAGAAGCATGGGACGGAAGTGCCTTGCAACATCAGACTTTGAGTATAAAAGAAGACCTTGTCTAATACTGCCGAAAGGCTCAAGTCTCAAGAACAGAGTTGAGCAAACATTCACAAACTAAGGTTGCACTTAGCAGTTGTCATACCCAGCGAAGTAAATTTTACTCTACATCTGTAATGTACTACTCATAAGGTTGCTGAAAGTCCATCGACAGCCACGACCGGTTTCGCCCTTCTTGGGGCTCATCAGGTAGGCGCAGTCCCCGGGTTTCCGTCAACTTTATGTTCTACTTGAAACAAAATAGGACGAAATTAGCGAATATGCACTCATCTGCAAACTAATTTGGTTCTTTCGAGAGACTCACCTGGAACCCTGCTGAATCTCTCGTTTATGATGTTCTCAGGCAACTGAATGTGCTGCACCAGGCCGCCTCATGTTTCAGTCGCTACGGTATTTGAAATATCGCGATATATTCGCTAATTTCGTGCAATTTGGTTTTAAGCAGAACATAAGGTTGACGGAAACACGGGAACTGCGCCTACCTGATGAGCCCTAAGAAGGGCGAAACCGGTCCTGGGTTGTCGATGGATTTTCAGCAACCTTATGAGTAGTACATTACAAATATACATGTATCGCGATATTTCAAATATCGTAGCGACTGAAACATGAGGCGGCCTGGTGCAGCACATTCAGTTGCCTGAGAACATCATAAACGAGAGATTCAGCAGGGTTCCAGGTGAGTACTCTATTCACAACTTGAATGCATTCCATCCAACAGCATGTTGATCTATATCGTTCAGATTGTGTGAACCGACTGACCTACAGGCGGCATTAGGCAGCAAGCGAAAAGCATTGAGAATATTCATTCGTACTAGTGTGTGCTGAAAAATAACTCAACATTTCATTAGTCCATAACATCACTCTGGAGTCCAGATAGTTGTGCAAACCAAGAACCAAGTGTGCTTGATATGTCAATGCTGTACCACTTCTGACTTCGCCGAGGCAAGCCTGCAACAAGAACCATTACAGCTGCATAGAATACTATTTTCGATCCAAAGTGATTTTTCCACATCACTGCGCACTGATGATGCCGGCTAGATTGGCGCCAAAACGCTTAAAAAAAAACTGCTAATCTCATGGAATAAGTCAGCCATCGAATTCATAACCGGAGTTACCAACTTCTCTTCTCTGAAAAAGCGAGTTCTTTCCAAAACCAGCGACTGGCATCATTCCAAAGAGTGGCTTTACAAAAAGCGGGAATCCGGTAGCAAAGACCCTTTCACTTAATGAGGGAAGGTGTTTAGTAGATTGGTAGCTACCGCGTTCAGTAACAAAACGCACCTGCTCGTATCGATATAACTGACCTACACAATAATCGCTACTAAATTAGTTTTATTTCGAGTCCTTAGGCATTAAAAAGTTGCGCAACAGAACACAATCTAAATACACATCAATGCAGGCGTTTGCATGAGCACGTCTCAACTTCACTTCATCTCAGTCTCTCGAGGTTTTTGCCCAATGAGGTACACTATAAGGAGAACTACGATGGCGAAGTTCATTTCGTCCTTAAGTTTACAGCATGTTCGTAGGACCACCGTAATTGAGAAATGCGGTTACAAACTCAACTACCTCATCCAGTTGGGCTACCGCTACCAGAATATCGGAGAGTCACGCTTCAAGAAATAAGTTATTCCAATTCGGTCCTAAATTCTGACTTTTTTTAGGACATATCGAGTGATGTATGTGCGTCCGTATGTCGCATCAGTAACATAGTTTTTCTTCAGGGAAAATTACAACGGATTTTAATCATGACAACGCCAACAACTAAGCAAACGAAACAAGAAACTCAAAACCATAACATGTTTATGCGCATAGCTCTTGTTAGTTCACAGAATTGGATGATACATTTCCCACCGCGTGTACAATGGTTGAAAAGAGTCAATCCAAACTTGTGTCCGGTCAAACAATTGCGAATTTTCGCTAACTATACAGTGAAGCCAAGTAGGAACGCATAAGCCATCCCATTCTACAAATATGGCATGGTTCAAACAGAGTGAACTTATTCACTCGTTGCTTACATTCCCGTAAAACCCCAACTTCTACCTGGGTTTCGTGAGTTTTCACCGATGTTAGGTTGGGACCGTGGCCATCTCTAGTCTACTTGACAGTTTCGAATTTACCATTCTCGTTAAAAGACACAGGACCAATCAGAATCACCGGTCATAAGCCCGCGCCTATTTGGTCATATGGACATACCTATGAACCTGCCGTCTTACAGTAGGCCATTCTTGATATCAGTTGTCTCCTGCATCCCACATGGCAGGTTGCATCCGAGCGATCCTTGTTGCCAATATATATCTTTCGAGAATTGCGCCCCAGTGGTTATCTGAGCAAGCAAGCTCCTCACAACAGCTCCTACAAACTGGCGGTTATTTTCATATCAGTCACTGTGGAGCTAACAAAAACACAAGCCGTTCGCTCTCTTTGGAGGTCTTATTCAACAGCGAAGCGATTGTTCCAATACTTCTCAGCCGTCGGGAAGGCATGTAAAAACCAAACAATCTGGATGTTGGTCTTCCTTGTACAACTGATGAACGCACCAACGACGGCGAACAGCATGGGTTCAATACCAAGCCAGCCGATCTAGACGGTGCTTCTCATTGCGTATTTACTACGCTTCATTGGCACGCAGTGTGAATTTTGATAGCGCTGACGTCAGACAATACTACCACTCCGAAGCACACTGATGAGTGGTTGAAGGCTGAATGGTGTAAATTTTTAGCCAAGCTAGGCAGGCTAACTTCATGGGGGTGTCTGTTTTTACTAACAACACATCTACGCTACTAAGTTAATGGCTGCATTACTCAATATGGTATATCATTTACCCAAAGACTGGTCACCAACAACAGCATGGTTGCTCGATTCCATTAAATCTTCCCGTCCAGCTTGAGTCATTGCTGATCTGGACATCGCCCATCAAGCTTCAGACAAAGACAAGACCTTTTGGAGACATCCCAATCCGAGCGAATAAGTAAACCGCACCAGCGCAATTCAACGTCACTTCTCCGCTTACGATCACGTACGGGAGTGTATACCCGAACACGCTTTGTAGAATCCAATTTGAGGACAGTGGTGAACATTGAAATTACAAATAAAAACCTCAATAGAATTAAGACTCATTCTTTAGAAATCCACCATTGAGCAGTTACATATATCCGATATAGGGCAGTGAAGCATTCGCGTCAACACTGATGTTGCTGTTTTTGGTGATGATGATGTTGATGATGATGATGATAATAATGATAATGATGATGATTGATATATCTGATGCGATTTTTGATGATGATGATATATCTGATGCGATTTTCTCAATAATCGTTACATAACGAGCAATGTGCACTACAAATAATTGCTTCAAAGTTCCTTTCTACTTAACTTGTGTTTGGGGCATGATTATAAAGAAAATAATCCACATCACCTTGTTCAAAATTGCTACATGGCTAATGGAGTGAGAGGGTCGAGCTGGAACAATTTTAACAACTATTGCGAGTAGAGTAGAGCGTGCTGGAAAAAGACCAGGAAACGAAAGTGATAGAGGCACTTTCGGACCTCACACTGAAACCAAGTGGGAGTATTCGAGATAAAAGTTTTAGAGGTACATAGACTAACTAGAAGGCTTCAATCAGGGTCTCATACAGACCACGTTTTAATCAGTTGAGGTTTTGTAGGTTGTGTACTATGATGAAACCGGTAGGCTGAAAAAATTAAAACAAACTTAAAAGTCATAAATTCCCATCGAATTTCACTACTGCTGTTTAGGAACTAGCAATGCTTAGGTGCGTCAAATAGTCACCCAGTCACCTAGTTTCACCTGAATCAATATGTCGCCGAACCAAGAAGCACTTACTTCCGGACAGCCGATGGCTGCGTCGAATCCGCACGAAACAAGCACAAGTTCTGGGTTGAACTGACCGGAAAGTGAAAAGGATCAAACACAGGGGCGATATTATGGAACATTTGGAAGACAGGAACGTTACCAACAGCCCTTTAAATTCGATCACCAAACAATATCACCAAAGAGATATGAAAATTGGCGAGTTTCACAGAGCATTGTAATGATGCTGCACTTCAGAACGTTCCGTACAGTAAACACGTTAGGTAATCGTCATACAGCATAATGTCTGTTAGTGGAGTTGAAATGACCGTGTAACCCCTATAAAAAGGTTATTCATGAATTCTGGACAGAAGGAACACTATTGTAATTAATTCTATGGAGCTTTCAATGAGAGTCCAAAGGTGTGACCAATAGCGGAGTCTTGTATCTTGGATCTTTTACCCTCAGGAAACAACCTTGCAGTATTACAAATGACGGAATAAGGTCGTTCTTTACTTGATATCGCCCGTAGGTCATTTTCGAACACAGGACCAGCGACAGGAAAACAAACGATGCGCACCTGTTACGACATAAGGCTTCGATAAGTAATGTTAAAAATAAAGCATTCTATTGGTACAAACGACTCTAGGGTAGTTTTGTCTACCACGTGAAGTCAACAAATTGGTTAAAAAAAACAGTACATCGAAACGGACTACAAAAAGTGGTACCCACTATCTTCTTATCAGAGATGCACGAATCAATCCTACCGAAGACAAGAATATAGTAACAGATCATTAAGATTCATCCCCCCCCCATGCACTCTACCAAAAACAATTGAGCTACATAACACGTTGGAAGTCGATAGTTCTTGAGTGCTATTGGGCCGGGTATTCAAATAATATAATGTTACCTGGACCAGTGATGAAGGCATGCGCACAAAAACGGGGCAACGTGTTGCTCACCTCGATTGCGATGGGCATGATCAGTTGATGAAACATGGCCAAGTAATCCGAGTCTGTCAGACCGGTCTGGAAGGCAAACCCACACGGTACAATTCTGCATATGCGAATTAAATTAAAGTGGTATGGTTTTGTCTGGCTTTGAAGAGACCACACTCAGAAGAGACCATTGTTGGTGCATGCTTACATGTTATCGCCTCCAGGAGGAAGAACCGATGTCTATATCATTTGAACAAATAACTCCGAAATCCAATACTAAGATGATTCTCTGATAATATAAGGCGCTGGTGTGACAGTTGATAACATCAAAGCCGAATTCCAAACATCCCTTTGAAATAAGAGGCGGCCAGACTGACAAAGAACCGAGGCCAGCGCTGGGTAAATTGAGATGCCTTGACTTACGACTTCCTTCACTCTGCCGCTCTTCAGTGATTGGAATTGAGATGCCTTGACTTACGATTTCCTTCACTCTGCCGCTCTTCAGTGATTGATTTAAAGAGAACTAAGTTCAACTGAAGTTCAACTCTCAACGCAATAGTAGGCTTAAAACAACATGGAAGGTGGGAATGCTGTTATGGATTTTTAACAAATTGTAGGGTACGAATCTAAAAAGAACCATCAACGGGAATTAGGTGTGTTCGGTCGTTGCACTGATTGATAGGCTATTTCAACCACTCAGCGACACAGTACAGTTCAGCTTGTTCTGTGATCGTCGAGACTGACTTACTGACCTTTTTTGATGCACCGCAATATGTCATCCAACTCTGCATGTTTTGTTGATCCGAGGAAAATATTCCAATAGGGGAACGATAATTTAGAACTAGTATCCTTGCTCACCACTATAAATTTATTATTTTTAGTTGGGAGGATGAACCTTGATATTCATAAAATTAATATTACTCGCCCCGAAAGAGAGGTTAGTCAACGGGCAACTTGGACTTATTTCGTTTCCGACCACTTAGACGACGATGATGTAAGGCTCATAAAAGACGACATGGTACACGTAATTCCAAGTCTCGGATGTGATCATTTACTTCGTTCGCAAACATAAGTGACCTAAAAAAACTGAACGACAAAGATACATTAGCACAAATAAAAGCACTGGATATATCTCTGCTACTTGGTTATAACCACATACCCGGAGTGGAAATTCCCGACCTCAGTTAAAATTCAGGCTGTCCAATTTACTCAAAGTGCGTTGAAAATATCATAGCAGCTTAAACTGGGCTACCATCCATACAGTGTTGGTAAAGCTTCATCCAGTTTTCGGCTCATGGGCTGTTGAGAATTCCCAAAGTTTGGGAGGGATAAACGCAACAAAAGCATACTTCTTGTAATCCATCACAGGAACACACATCGGACCAAGGGGCAAATGGGACTCATCCACCCCGTACACATCTCTTAAAAACTAAGGTCTTCCGGAAGTGCGCACTTGGTTAAATCGGTGTTAACAGGAACGGTCTAACGATTGTCACAGCTAAGATTAAGGCAAAAAGGTACAAAAATTTCTGCGAAAATAATGGATCACAAAGTGACAAGATTGATTTTCGCTCTCCGGCCATGAACTTCACATCATTTCAGGATAGTTTTGAATGGGCCACGATGTGAGACAGTTGATTGTTCCTCCTTTACCACATGACTGCTCAGCGAATTTTTCGTGACTGAGAAATAGGAAACTTATTGAACGTTTTCAGTGGGACGTGTTCCAATACCCTACACGTATTTGGCTTGCATATCAGACCATAAATTGCGACGAGTGAGGTGAGGACGCAGACCAAACTAAGGTTGTGCACACGTAAAACGCAATCGCATATTTTGTCGCTGCTGAGCGCCAAATCGGTTCAGACACACGTCCCGTTAGCAACTATGCTATGACTTATAGATAACGCGGGGACCAAAAAACAGACTTAGCGGAAAAAAAATCGGACCAAAATTAAACATTTCAGTAGTTTTGCTCTTCAGGTCCAGGGGTTTTTTCTCCGAGCTGAGAATCACTAGATGAATGCATCCGATTTGTACCAGGCTGTGCGCGGGCGCGCGCACGCGACCATTTACACAACTAACCGCCGGACACACATTCGTTGTCTGTGCCATCAGGGTTGCAGATAACGATGTTCAAGTGAGATAGTGTAGTAGTACCCTTAACAAGAACAAGACATGAGGAACGTTCTAATAAATATTCGGTTGGAGAGACAGTGGTCTCCTTTTACGAGCGAATAACAATGCGGGAAACCCAATTCATTACAATGATACATTGAAGTTGGTGCTTTCCTTTGGTGAACCTCTTTTATAACACTTGCGGTGCAGCACACATCCCGACATAAAGATCATCTCAGTCGTCCAAGAAAAACGCAACTTTGAGGAAAGTCATAAGGACTGCATTAAAAAGAACACCAATTGAAAAAAGACAGTTTTGGTCTATGAAGAGTATTTTGGTGGTAAATACCCTTCGAGATAAGACCGATTCGATGAACCGCTTATGTTCAATTTTTGTGGTGGCCCGTTGACAGAAGACCACTCTTTGCTAAAATTGAAACCACTGAGTAGATCTTTTTAGGTGGCCTTTTTAGAGTAAAGAAATGTAGCAAATATGTTCCTTCCCTAAAGGCTGCCTGCAGGCAGTCACTATTGTGAACTTTTTCAACACTAGGTTCCTCCTGGAAGCAGTCTAGCCAGTGGAACTATGCGCTGAGGACCTTCCAGTAGTGGTCTGATCTGAGGAGCCCTCTTCGCAGAGAACAGAATTGTGACTTTGTTCCTCACACACACCGGAGAAGCAATGTTTCCTGGACAGTAGTGCATGTCACCAGAACTTTGAGAGTGGTCTGCGTTCGTAGGTACATAAGTGGTCTCTCAGATGGTATCAGTTGCAAGGCTAATCTCACACATAAATGTTCTTAGTTCGAGGGACGGTGACTTCTCACAAAGAGACCATTCTTCTTGCTGTTGCGGAAGATTGTAATCAATTGGATGCTAGTTTTATTCAAGCTTCTCTTCACTTCCGATGCCCTAAAGAAAGGGAAACAAACCTCAACACGGCCTGACACACTGACACTGCCATCAGGTGATACCTCGGGATGGGACGGTCTAAGAAGTTGCGTTTAAGGTTTTCAGAACAGCTACGCAGACAGGGCTAGCAAACACCTGGTGATGCGATTACGCAGATATACATCCGACATGGTGAAAGTACTAAAGATGATCTGCTACATTACTTGAAGCCGAAAGCAAACAACGAGAAAAATGATTACTATTGCAGGTTATACTCAAGACAAGCGTCAATGTTTACTGAAAATGGGTGACAGAGTAACGAACCAAAGTGCAAACATCGATCATGGAAAGGTTTAGCTGTCAGTCTATCAAGTCGTTCGTTGTCCGACGATAGCTCAGCTGGTAGAGCGGAGGACTGTAGTGCATCACAGCTATCCTTAGGTCGGTGGTTCAAATCCGCCTCGTCGGAATAATTTTAGTCATTTCTGTTTGTTTGGGACGCCCTATAATAGACTCGAAAAAAAATAGTAGATTCACATCGGTGTGTAGAATACAACTGTAGAGTACAGTTGAATATAACTGTCCTTTCATCTCACAATATTAGACGACCATGCTGAAGGTCAGAACGTTACTCCGCCAATCTAGACGAACTCATAGCAGCATTACGGTGACCGGCGTAAGTTACGTGTCCCAGAAGCTATGATCGAACGAGTAAATATCAGGTGTGAGGTGAACTAAGACCGTCAACACCCTCTGTTTACCAGTACCCAGTCGCAGGCCTTGGGCGATGTCACAGCGGAACTGAAGACGTAATGGTACAGCTGATATGACTTACCTGGTCTCACGACAGTGGATATTAAATCATCTGTTCTCTGTGGCAAAATGAACTTGAGTTAACCAACAAACAATGAAGACTAGAAGGAAACTTTATGACAAGGGGGTGTGACTTATCCTGGCGACCACACACTACTATTAACTGTGGTAGATGATGTGACCTCTCCTGCGAATGGGCCAACAAAGCTCTGACGATGCTACCATCAAGGCGCGGTGGATTCTCTCCCAGTTATTGGGATTCTTTTAGAATGCAACATAAACCCAATAAAGACACTAACACACGGCGGGTGTCCCCCGCCACTGATGGGTTTCAAATGCCAGGAGGAAAACATGGACTCCTGGTCGGTACTTGGTACGACCAAATTAGCGTACGAATCGACACTGGCAGCCAAAGACGTGAGTTTTTAGTCTCAGTTCACAACGCATCAATACCATGGATCAAGCCATCCTACTGGATGCATCACACAGAACTGAGTCTGTACTGTGTGGCTCTTACCCTTAAGAGACAATTTCTACGGTTAGTTACAGACGATCAACCGTGTGCCCAAACGTGATATCCTGTCGGATACTAGCGACAGGAATGCAAAAACTTGGGCTTTAGAAGTTTGGCTCACGAAAGCTCTGTGGGAATGGCCTTTGGCCCTGAATCCAATCATGATATTTAACAGACCTTTCCAACACCCGAGAAGGCATCTATTCACCTGGCACTCCAGTGACAGTCGGACTACACCCTGTGGAATACATCCTGCTGGATGACCAACAGGCATTTTTGTTGAGGACTATAAATCCCATCATTGAGCGGAAAATTAGAATAAATGCGACACAAACCATGTCACTGTACCCGTCGCGTTTAAACTCGGCCTTTATACTCGGTACAAATTAGGATTTACAAAACGAATTTAGGTTAGCTGCTCTGAAGTGCCCGGAAATCGTCTTCAACTTTTGGTTACCGTCACATTTTTGAGGTTTACCAATCTCCGTCGAAGAGTCCTGTCTGTATCTACGGATATCAATGCAGCGGCGAACGAATCAAATATCGGGCTTACATCGCCAAGTCATAAGGATTGCATTCTCGAAAGAACTAATCAACTCTCTGGGCAAAACCGCCCAAACCTGTAGGATCAATACTTCCAAATTCCGCAGATTACGTCACCAGACAATTCGCTGAGCCAGAAAACATCATATGGATTACTGGCTAGAAATAGATTCTATCAAAAATGTAAACGTTGGTGATTATTCGCAGATCTTTTTTGTAGATCCCTCCTGTTTCGGCTCAACGACAAGATCAATAAAATAGTTCTCGAGACATCCATGGTCAACTAAGAACGGACTGCAAGAAAGAACTGAGGAGATGGATTGAACAGTAAATGTCACTAATAGACCTTCCCTTCAAACAGCAGCCACTCACTAAAGACTACTAAGTTCACACCAGATACCATTAATTGCAATGCCCCCAGCCAAGGCGAATTAGCCAAAGTTAGACTGCAGATGAACAGAAAGTTCCCAGCCAAAGATCGTACTCTGCTGGAAACCTGAAAAGCCTGTGCGCAGGTAGTCCTCGAATCTCTTCAAAAGGGGTTTTGCGTATTAAAGTGTTCCCGATGGAATGAAGTATCCCAGAGCACCATCGATGCTCAAGAGGGTGACAGACCGGTCTGTGAGAACAACTAAGGTATCAGACCAATTTAGAATACTACTACAAGTTCCAATGACTATCACTTGCTTCAGTGACTTAAGCGCAGTATCGGACTTAGTCAGTAAGGACTAACTTTGGTTATCCTTGAAGGCCGATGGCATGCCAGGAAAACTGCTGAATTTCGCTAGAGCCTATCACTCAAGCAGTAAACCTCACGTCTGAGTTTGCTTAAATCCTGGAGTTCCGCAGATTTGTCCGCTTTGCAGCTGCTTTTCAGTATCACGACCGACAGGACAGTTTCGAATACTCTCATCGATCTGAAAAGAGTACAGACAGGTCCACCGCATGGATCAGAAACTTTTTGTAAGTCGATTATATTGTCACCTTGAAAGGACCCCGTAGAAACGCCCCTTATCCTTGATTGCTCCGGTGACAATGATGCAACGATTGGGTTGAAAATACATTCTGACCAAATTCTTCTCCATAAGCAGAAACATCCGCTCTGGCCTGCCCATTGTCAATTAAGAGCTCATAAACTACTTTGATTCCTGTAGGTAGTTTGGCTTCATCATCCTCGGAAAATGACCAGTTACAGTAAGAAATAGTCGTTCATATCAATAACGCCAGGAAACCTTTCAAACTTTACACTGCTATGTGCAAAAGCTCAAAACTCAGCTTTCGAACGAAGCTTCTCATGTACAACGCGATCGCCCGATCCACACTAACATACGCCTGTGAGCTCGGGAAAGCTTAGTAGTTAGTGTGGGAAACTTACTGACCGGAAGGTCCGTGGTTCGAATCCAGCCTCCACATCTCGACTGTTCTTGTCTAGGCTTGGGTAGCCTGACAGTATCTCAACCCTCGTGCTTCCTTCGGAACACATGAAAGCTATGCACCGAAAGGGTGTTACAACTGAACGACCACGTCTCTCAGATCCGGCCTCTCCGGTCTAAGGGTCTTCTCGGACTCGAAGAATGTACTTGCGGCGAATACTGAAGGTGCTTTAGAACGGCAGCCTACTCAGGAAGTGTCACGGAACTATTTTTGGATATTTTACGCCTCTCCAAGTTGAAGCCCACCATAGTGTCCAGGACACATACTTCGCAAACCACATTCCAAACTGTCCTAACTCTCTCCGTTGACCCCCCCCCCCTTTGCTCACTGTTGTTGACCCTCTACTATCGCCGAAGGAAAAGACATACACAAAGCCACAAGCAAGGTTGCATGACTATGGAGCAGTGCTTGTGACCCTTCCACAATGAACTGTTCCCATGACTCCATGATAATTAGGTGATGAGTCGGCGTGGGAATCGGCATCAGCATTGGTACTCAGCACGACAGAATCATGGCCAAACTAATCTGTGCCTGAATCCACATGCCACATGGTCGACCATGGTGGTACTAGCACGCACTGGTTAGCTGTGATAATGTGAACCGGGATAACATCCTGATTGCTTTGTTATGCCCTTCAGCTATTGACACAGGGAAAGTTCATTGAAATGGATAAAACAGTGGGACGCTAACGGAACATTCTAGATCTTTTCAAAGTCTTGTTATCTGTCTACGAAAATGGAGGATGGACGAGCAGCTGGATCAGCCAACCCTGCAGAAGTGCGATAGCCTTTGGATTCAAAGAAGTGTTCGTGACATTAATGCAGACAGAGGTTGGTTGAATAGTTCGTAATCAATAAAACTAGCATCTCCCCAATTCAGGCCGCGTGCCTTACGATGGATGTGGTCCAGAGGGTTGAACAATCCTTCCAAAGTTGGACGTCACAATCACAACACCAATCTGAAATCATGAATTTGAGCACACACAGCAGTGGACTGATGTCAAAGAGCCTCCCATAGCAAGGGTCATGTAATGCATCTGCTTCTTACTTGCATTACTGTGTGAGAGATGTGCGACCAGCCATTCTTCTATCATTCGTTAGCGTCTTTTCGCAGGTTAATGAAGCGAAAGAAATTATGAGTGGGTCCATATATTGGTGTGTCGGACTGGGCCTCTAAAGAGGCCAGTTGAACTTATTTTGAAACACTGCGTTCAGGCTTTCTAACTCAACCAAGCAAGCAAACCTTAAACATACCTGGTAGTGCCCTTCCATGTATACCTATCCAGCAGTGCAAAAGAGCCTCATACTGGAAGTATACAAGCTAAGGTTCAATACAAATAACAACAAAAACGACTCTCGTCGTAGGCTAAGCCCAAATCAATCTTCAAAGTTTACTGACTGTCGACTGTGACGGAGAAACGAACCAGAGTGCAAACATCAAACATGGAGCGATTCAGATGTGACTCTATCGAATCGTTCTCTGTCCGACGATAGCTCAGTTGGTAGAGCGGAGGACTGTAGTGCATCACAGCTATCCTTAGGTCGGTGGTTCAAATCCGCCTCGTCGGACCGATTTTCAGTCTTTTTTTGTCTTTGTAAATGCCGATTTGTATATGCCTGAACGTAGCACTTGACACGTATGATGAGAATTTAGACTTTGAACGATCGCACACAGCCGGATGACTCACGTTACATTAGTTTGATTCGACGCAAACGTTCGTGTACTTTAGTGTGTACACAATGTGGCGCCCTATAATGGTCTCAGTAGAACGAAATGTAATCTAAACAAGTGTTATTTAGACGTCTCTCAGGTAATCCTGACTCTTCCATCTCCAAACGTTCGTTCCGAGCAACCTTTAATGTAGTCAGGACAGCTCAACAACTTCTTACGTTTACCTTGAAGGGATACGTTTACAGCACCTCACTCGTAATTCAGCGTTTCGGCACAGATCACTTCTCCAAAGTGACCAGTTTTGGTCACCCCATGTGTTTCGACCTTTATGGTGGCCACAGCGTACAATATACATTATCAATAGTTATCAAATAAATCCTATCGTTACATTTACGTACGTTTCAACTATTCAGGTGCGCTCAGTGGAGACAGCTTCTAGTTTGTCTCCTCTTGCTGAGCAGACAATACTATCCTCAGGGTCATTAAACCCTTGTGAGAAAAGTCAGGATTTCTTTGCCGAGACCAGAGTGTTAAATGAACCATTCAGGTGTAAGCTGGATTTGAATGGATTGTGAATGTCACAAATGAAGCCAAATTCGTTCTCGAGCTCGCAAGTCTCACAAATTGTGTCCAGTGAGAGCGCCACGCTCATGTGTAAAGACTTTATTCAAGTCACTCATTGAAATGATATTCTAGAACAAATTAGAGCAAATGCTGACGGGTTCGAGGTGGCATGCTTATTGAGCTACATTCTGCTTCAGCATTTGACCTAGATGATATTGCAGCGCGATCGATTGGCACAACTGGATTCGGTGAGTTGTCAGTTCACAATAAACCGAGATGGAACAAATGACAGACCCATGATTTGAGGGTGCCAACTGACCGTTGTTACAAGTTCAAGACGATGCTTTAGCAGGAAAATCAAGCAAAATGCAGGGTAAGAAATCGCTCTGCGCGAACACAAAGCCAACTTTCGAATGAATACCAGTGGGTAATCCATCCAATGGTGGACCGCTAACGCTTCCGGACTCTGCATACTTCTTTACGCACACAAGCCAAGCAGTTGTTCAAAGAAATAGGGGTTATAAGTCTAGAGAAAGTGCAAGAATTCACCTACCCTATGTTCGACCCCCATAAAACTAGTGACAGTCGTTCACGATGTGAAGATGACTCTCACCCGTTTCTGACATCCGCTTTCCATATCGTTGGCCAACTGGGTGCGATCATCAATGTTTATCTCATGCACTTATCCATGAGACACATTTGCGAGATCAATCAAACGGCTGCTTGGTGGCGCCGAACAGACAGGGAAAACGAATCCTCTGCTTAGTTTGAGCGCCAGTCAGGTAAGATGATATCAAACAAAACTGCATAACAAATTTCTCCTTAACATAAGGGGATTCAAAGAGCTCACCTCATCAAGAGGAATGTTCACATTATATCCTCGTCCAGGACCGTCACCAATAAAATCATAGTTGGCTTCGCGAAGGTTTGGCCAGAAGTTACCTTGCTCGAACCGATGCATCGAAATAAACAGTACCCTGTGAATGAAAAAGGTGACAGTGTGCAAAGACAAGGGATGATAATCTCCTATTGTTAAAAGCACACGGGCTGTACAGCCATGGTTAAATTCGACTGGTACATTGGGTCCTCACCGGTTAAAATGGTCGGGGCCAGTAAGTGCACTTGACAGAGGCATCTTGTCTACAACCGCTTCTGTCCTCACATTTACCAGTAGCATGGAGACTGTCAGAATCTGACCGTCATTAGAATTATTTCAGGTTATGTGCCAATTACGGAGTCTCGCTGGGAATGAACTATCGTGCCCTCAAACTTGACTTTTGATGTTAACCATTACCATAAACACTCACTGTATATTCAGTTGAAGTCAAGTTCACAGCTTCGGTCGTTTTACTTTAGTAAAGCGGAAAATGGTCAACTTTATTCAGTGAAGTTATTCTAATTCGTTTTCGCCAAATGATGAAACTCAGGTGGCCCTACATAGTTTTAAATTTGGAGGAATCCTATTGAGCGATCCACTAGCAGGTACCACACAGTACGTATGCCGCTCTAAAAGGAAGTCTGCAAGGAGAGATGAGTGCAAAAAATACAATAGCTGATCAGTTAAACACCTTACCGCTTGTCTTGGTAGAATGCATATTGTGTACCTTGTCCATGATGTACGTCCCAGTCTACAATAAGTATGCGCTCGAGCTTGACTCGAGAACCAAGCTTTGATGCTGTGTCAGCGTTGGATAGGTTTGGTGCATCACTGGTTGTAGTGTCCCTTGTTATATCCATGGTACCCTTTGACCTGGATCGTGTTCTCCGGACATTTGGACCAACCTTCTGTTCCACTTGAAGCACATTTGGCGGCGGATCTAAGAAGCTTGCAGCCGTAATGGCAACATTGTTGAAGAAACAATAGCCGCAGGCTTCTGAGTGCATGGCATGATGACCCGGCGGGCGCAGCAAGGCGAAGCCGTTGGCTAAGCGACCGTGAACCACGAGGTTGGCAAGGTGTTTCAAGCTGCCAGCAGCTAAGCAAGAACTTGTCCAGGTAGCCTGGGTATGAGAGATCAAACAGTGGCATCAGCTTGACGTTGTACGAAAAGAAGATGCTTCGCCAAAAGTAACCTTAAAAGATTTGCAATGTGGTGAACCGGAGGGGACAGCAATCTCAAACTATGCCTTTTTTCAATCCCAATAACTCATGCTCTATGATTGTAGTAGCCTGATGTGAAACAGTTATCTGATATCAAGTTCTTGCAAGCAAACTTGAGTGTTGGAGAACAAAGGTGGAAGTTGTGATATTTCAACAGGAAAAGTTGGTACACATTTCAGCCTGTATCTGAGGCCACCTACGTGTCTCGATGATTCATGGTCGTCATATCGAAAAAAAGAGTCTTGAAAACATGTGTCTACGATGCAAAAGTCTTCTCCACAAAACTCTGGCAATAAAATTCTTCAGACATAACTATTAAGTGTTCAAAGAGGTTTACTCCATCTGACTGAAACCGGGGTGGTGAGCAATTGTGTACTGTTAAGACATATAATACACGCACGCACCTCATTGAAGAACACACCATCGAACTGTCCCGAAAGTTTGTAGAGCTCCGGTAGCGCGAAATTCCGAGACTGTTTTACGCGCTGGATGTATTTTCGGCCGTGAATGGATGTTAGGGCCTGCTCGCTGATCTGACGAGCCTGATGGGAGAAGTAAACGGTAAACAAACGCAAATGAAAGTGGATTTACCCGAGAACGGATGGATGGTGAAAAACCAACTGAGAAACCAAGCATAGAATATTGAAGCATTATCAGAATGAAAGTCTAAGCAGTTCAACCTCACCCGTTTAATCATTTCAAGTAACGCGATGGCTTTGAAGCAATTAGAATGCAATAGGAGCTGAAGCACACATGATGAAAGAAGCTAAGAGAAAAGGCTGCTTAAAATCCAAAGAGGGTGGATCGAAGATTTTGTTTGAGCAAACCTGTAAAGCTCAATTGACAGTTAAGCAATACATCTTGGGTGGTATTCAGAAGCTTGCATAAGCTGAAAACGAAATCTCAACAATCACCCAGCAATAGCTAACCCTGAGGGACTTTCCGTACTGTAAACTCACTAGTTTCACTAGGTCGGTTTGCTAGTAGATGAAACAACTCTGACTGAGAGTCTGATGCGGAGTCACTGTGGTTCACGTTAATTTGGACTTTAGTCAGCTCATGTCGTAGGGACTGCAGTTGCTTGGCTAATCCTCCAACCTATGACCTATCCGTGCTTTTCACGAGAGACGTTCTGAGTCCATTGCATCTGCTGGAATACTCTCATAAATCGTTTTCGAACAGACATTTGAGTGAAGGATTCCTTTTCAATATCTTATCACCAGACTCGGATAAATACATAGGGTAAAACGAATTCATTGGTGTATGAATACTGAGAACAATTGGAGTAAATAGATGGTAAGAACAACTTTAAGAAAAAATGTAACGCAGGGGTCCGACTAGAGCAGGGCCGGATCACTGGGAGTATTGGGGTCATGTATTACGTACGGACCACTGAGAGTGTCCGGTTGTATTGGTTTTGGTTGGCATGTAGAGTCCAGAAAGTTGTGAATACGCCACTGTAAATGTGACATCTGGATAAAAAGTCTCTAAATGCAGAACGGTAGCCTGTGGAGGTGGATGGTGACAGCATCAGCTATACTCAACATCTGTTTCCTTGGCACTCTTGAGTGATCTTGCAAAGTATGGCTGCATCAGTGTGGCGTCCAGTATCTACTAGTAAGCCAAAACAGAACTGTTTATGCGTCAAGCGAAATCTTTCGCTAGCCAAGGTTGATTTATATTGGGCTATTCGTTTAGATAACAGTCGTGTCGTAAGGCTGATATATCTAGCCCCACATAAGCAAGCAGGCGAATGGACACGGTTCGAAATCGCCTGTGAAGGAAGTCCATCTTTCAACTATTGTCTGATCACAATTCGGCTGGTGAACAGCCGGTGCAGACTGACTGCCTAATATGTGCGCCTGAACATCCTTGTCGGCTTTTAAGTGAAAAACTGGCAAAATGTATTTCCCCTGTATGGCCGATACAAATAAGCACTTTCTATCTTCTATTTATACCACAGCCCAAACACAATGTATGACGTAGAACGGAAAAACACAGCAGATCGTAGATATTCGTAATTCAAAACCTAATCTAATTGAAACTCGTTTGTATAGCATGAGAAGACGCTAGGTTAAGGCAAGTATTCAGCCAATGCACACTATTTTGGGTCATCCACGAATCTAATAAGGATTCTTCTGCCGGTGCAGACACAGTCCAGGGTACCAGGTAAGAAATCTTTAAAAACTATCCTCATATGTATCACTCAGTTTTCCCGCGAGCTAAGACATATTGTATTAGGCCAGTTTGTATACGAATTTAAGTCAACGCTTGATGCATCTATGCAAAAGTGTAGTAACTAGGACTCACTGGAACCATTGTGCAACGCATCACCAGACCTTCTTCTTGGCAACGTTTGAAGGCCCGCTGAATGCGTGCAGGAGATTCCTGTTCGTTCGAAAACCACTCGTGCTTGTGTAGAGTCATACGCGGATCATAAACCAAGCCAGTCGGCCTGAAGATAAAGAAAGATAAGTTGCGGTGGAGAATGGTATAAAATCTCGTCTATGACGTTCAGCATCCCAATAAGCACTATTCCTAAAGTTTCCATATGGACTCGGATTCACAATGGCCTAGCGCTACCAGAACTCCCATGAAGTCGACTGAAACTCATACAGTTCAACTCATTTGCTTGTTAATGGAAGAGGCAAGCTGGAGATGACATTGTAAACGTTCTCTCAGCTGCCATGTTCGGCCATGCTAGTCCATACACCAAGTATGACCTGTTACGCTGACCTCATACAATGTCAAGGGGATGGTACCTGTTAAGATGGCTTTTTACTCAAATTTCATTTACATAGAATAAGCCAATAAACTGTGAAAATACCGCGTTCCTGCAAGTGAGCCTCAAAGTGAGAGTATCTCAGACGGTCGGACCACTCGTGTCCAGAACAACTGTCTACTGGCGAGAGTTAGCAGCGTGATCTAAATAATAGCCCCAGTGGACCATAATCTTCCATGGGATACGATAGACACAGAGGGCCCTCTCGTGTAGAAAGCCATCCATCTAGTTTTGATGATCCACGTGCCCGACGCTCAATTTTACGCATTCCCTTGGTCAGAAAATACAGTCCCTCAGACTGTGACCCATATGACTTGACCAAAGGTTTTCGGCAATCATAAAAGCACCCGGCCATATATACAGGCAAGTGAACTGTCCGATAGACCGCTCTCAGACTCCTTGAGTTTAGTTTAACCTCTCGATAGCGTACTCTCAGGGTCATTGGTCACGCAAATGATCAGATAGGTTTGGATGAATGTTCACTAATGTGGGCCACTTCCACCAAATTGAGAAAGACCAAGCTAGCAAAATTTTCAGTCCGACAAAAAACATAGATAACTGCCATTTTTATATATGTGCTGTGACGACCGAAACGACTGACGTATTCCAGAGAGATCAGTAAAATAGACCATTGCGTGTCTCAAGTTGATCTACACACTATCGCTTATATTGACCGAAATACGATACTCCTCTTAAGAACTGACAGTATAGGGACTGGGCAACATCCTTCCCTTCTTACAGGGATACCGGATGATGAGTATTCTTCAGAGGTGCAGGAGGTTAAAAGGGCGGTTGCATTCAATTTACTACACTACTCTATTCGGCAATACTAATTTCGGAGAGATGAACAACAGATCCCTTGCAACTGACGTGCACAGTCACACGGTCGTAACAGGACAGAAACTTTACGGAGAGGACATAAAGGCAGAAGAGCTGCTGCTGTCATGATCTGCCAGCTGAATTCCACCTATCGCGATATGATCCTTGAGTCGCATCTGGTTTTACCGCATGCCCTAATCAGTCACTCCAACTTTTTTGGATTGCGGTACCGGAGATATGTCAGTTGTCTCCGTGTATACTTCTGTATACTCAAGTCGATGGTGCTGGTCTTCATCCAATCACCTAGTAAACTAAACGCCTAGCACAGCACCACCCTATCCATTAGTCACTAAAATTGGCCCTACAAATTGAAAATAAGCTGAGGGCTGGAGCACAACTAAGACCAATGAAACCCCAAAGAGCGAAGTAGGAACTAGCTCAGCCAGAAATCTGGATTGATAATCGGTGGAGTTACCAATAGAAGAACAGACGGTTATGTGATGTAGCAGCGTGTGACTGAGAAGATAAGGGTTATTAGCTGCGAGCCCTAAATAAACTATCTGATCTAGCACATCACTGAAAGCAGTCAACCGAAATGGCCGCTTGCATCCACGCTCACGTCACACTTCCTAAACAACGACAACTAGCAAGACGTCAGTAAATCCGTGCTGAT
This sequence comes from Opisthorchis viverrini, assembly GCF_000715545.1. Classification (NCBI taxonomy): domain Eukaryota; kingdom Metazoa; phylum Platyhelminthes; class Trematoda; order Opisthorchiida; family Opisthorchiidae; genus Opisthorchis; species Opisthorchis viverrini. Next base: position 1,236,516 of record NW_008751799.1, read on the forward strand.
AGGAAAAGGTAATATCCACATTTATCTCTGGGTCGTCTACGAATGACCAAGTTAAAGTGCAACTCCCATGGGAATTACATTTTAGGCAATACGTTCCATTCCAACTTCCGACAAATATGGAGTTGTTTTTATCTTTCAGACTCACCAAAACCGAAGACAGGAGCTATTTCGTACCAATATCTCAAAGATTCATGCTGTTTTCCTGCATGCAATTCTGTTCTGTCCGATAGGACGGGGCTACGGTGTGTGGCAGTGCTAGAAGAGTGCCAACCTCGCTGTTCACCAGTTCAGTGGTGTGGGGATACACACAAGGAGTATCACGGTAAGTCAGTTCGATTGCTCAACAACACAGAGTTCCTCGGGAAAAGTGGATTGTAGCAAAATCTAGTTTCTCCTGATCAGGCTTCAGCCATCTTTTGTGCTATAAGGTGAACGCGGTGGTGGCTAGCCCGGTGGAGCTACCCTTTCGCCATATACATGATTGTACAGGTCACCGCCACACGCTGGATCACGAGATCTATTTTTTTCCTTGCACTCATAAATCACGCTACAATCGTGACTAACGTGACTACACAGCTCACAGTCAAGCCCCTCATCCCAAGACCTCGTTTTTTCCCCAATAGTACAAACCACGATGCGCATCCGATATCGACTGTCTACCGTCTGATACGGTAGCACAAAGTCATGTGTTGACACCAACACACACGCAAACGTCCTACAAATAGGATGCCAGCACAGCAACACGACAAAATCCAACAGAGCTTCGCAAATCGCTCAGCTCGGAGCAGAGCCGCTCAGGATTTTTACGGCGTTTCACGCACGGATATCCAGGACTACGTGTGGCTGTTACAACAGCGAAGACACGAAACCTGCATCCGAATTTACAACAGGATTTATCGAACTGTACCTGCAAAACGACAAGTCCCCTGTTTGCATATATATCTCTTGTAACAATTTTACTCAACAAGCGGACATTGTTAGTGCTCCCCGTTTTCTCGTTCGTATAGCTAGTTTTCGGGGTTCCGTAGAGCATTAACACCGGCAACTGCATGCTGTTTGTGATTGACCGACAGACGTATAGGCCAACTATAATTGATGACTAGTGATCCAAGAACAAAAAAGTACGTGGGCAGCACAGAGACTTATATAGGTGCATGATGCCAAACCCTGACTTTTTAAGCCCACAACACGAACAGCGAACATTTATGACGCTCGGCTTACTGTGGTTCAGTGAAATCAACCAATGGCCTCCCAGATGTTCCCGACAGAAAAGTGGATTAATCAGTCGCAGACAGTGAAAAGCTCCGAGTACACCGAAATCCATGTCACAAACTCGTTTGGCCCTTGAAGCGAGTATTTGTTAGTTAAGGGATGTTGCTCCACACAAACCGTGAAGCAGTTGGTTGACTACATATCTGAATGCAGAAAACATGGATCAGGCCTCTGTCTGCAGGTAGCCTCTCGAATTCTGAGGACCATACTTGAGCCACTGCTGTGGTTATCAGTAGGCCACAAGCCAACAATTCTGAACTGAATGCAATCTGAAGCTTCGTTTTATGCTAATACGGGAGATCATAGATAGAAGCAATCAGAGAAGCACCAAGAACGCAGGTGAAAATTCCGTTCCCATTGATGAGCTTGTGAAAGGGCGTAGGTTGCCTTGTACACATACACTTCATTCGTGGCCCATCAGTCGATCCTACGACATTAAGCGAAGCGGTCATATAAAAACAGATTTATTTGCAAGGTCTCAAGAGTCCAAGTCTCCTGTGATGTCTGAAATGAGTGGTTGTATCAGTCGGTGTAACGAAAGCAGAACACGTGATGTCAGCTGGACGAATAAACTCGACTGGTCATGGAGGGACAGCCTGTGATAAAAGTAGAAAATTCCACTGCTATGAGTGGACGGCCAAATACGTTTACACAATAGGATGAAGTAACTAGTAAAGAAAGCACTTGCGGAAAGTGATTGCCAATTTAGAGATAGATTAGTTATCAGTTACTTTTGTGTACATGAAGGAGGATCAAAATGATATACTGCAACTGTCGCAGTAATGTTAATTTTTGTCCATGAGTAAACATAAAAATCACTGTAAAATCCCTCCTTGGGTCTACAAGGAGAAGGAGTCTAGCGATGCCAGATTTCGGACACTATGACTCTACTCTTACAAGATTCGCTGGTACGTACTCCCCTGTGATCATTTCAGGTTGCCTCGTACTCCTGTAGGTGCATCTAGCTTATATTACGTAACTCTATTCGGTCATGACGTGCCCGGCTTTCGTTATTCTGGCTGGTTTAACCATTCACAACAACAAATTCGTCAAAAAAGGGCCTCAAGGTTTTGTGAACTCACTTGGGTTTCTTTGGAACCAGAGTGGTCTGCACTTCGTCATGTGCCGCTGGTTTGCGCCGGGATGCTCGCAAGGAAGTGGCAGATGTCATGTTTAAAGGCCCTTTTCTGTCCACTTACCGTACAGAAGGGCCAGTTTCATCAGTGAATTAATGGCTTTTGCTCTAGCCCTGAAGAAAAAGAGAGCGGAATTACGTTGAACCTGACCAGAAGAAATTAACCATTCGATCCTGTTCAAGCCCAGAAGGTGTTTCTGTTTCACTACAGTTTTGTATTCTAACGCTGAGGGTATTTCTAATTCCGATTATGTCAAACATGAGGCCTCTTCTTTGATAGGGAAAAAAAAGCAATTTTAGTGAAATACAACTAGCTTTAGGATGTTGAAATAAAATAGTTTCGGCATAAAACCACTCGCAACACTCCCATTTTCTAATGCTGTTCTGTTTCCATGATACCACACTAATTATAGGGGCTAGGCCGTGTAGGCAAAGTCGTACAAGGAAAACACACTCCAATATCTTGAGCGTCAGCGCAGATGAACCATTCAGTTGCGCATTCAGTTGTGGCACATTGTAAAAGAGAGGTTCATTTGAGTCTTGCGCCAACATCATTTTATCCCAAAAATGGACGTTTACTGTTTCCGAGGTGAATTTGGCTTGTGTACAACGGGAAAATATAAACCAGAACGGCTTCTGTCAAACCTCGGTTGAATTGCAGGGCTGGCATTTTTGGTTGGTCTGAAGAAAGACGTGAGGTAATCAAATAAGCTCATCTGTGACATGTATCAAGGTATGGATCAAAGTGACCAGATACACAAACCGGCCGGCGGACGCGTGGTCAAGGTTACAGCTTGAAACTACTAATCATGTGGTCACGTGTCCGGTTCCTCTACCCTACTACCTCCCTCAGAGTAAAGACAAAAGCACTCGTGAGACCGGTGTTTCCCGGATCCGGCCTCAGCTTAACCGAAGACTGCATACCTCAAAAATTCCCATTTTAATACCGACAGAAATAATAGAGAAGAGTGTCAAATGCTTGAGTAGTTTATCCCTCAAGTAGATCATACTCAAGTTTCTGTAACAACTTCAGGGGCATCATTGAAATTACTTGGAAGCAACCAAATTTACCCGATAGTTTCTACGTTTTGTTGAGTTGAAAAAATGGACTACAGTTAGATTTCAATGAACAGAACGAACAGCGTTGGTGCGGAGTTGTTTTTCGTTCTACCAATTGTCGTTGGAGTCTGAATATTCGCAAATGAGTGAGCTTACCTATGACGTGATAGGTTTACTCGGTAGTACTTACTGCGGCAAAACATTTTTTGAGAAGAAACATCTCCAAACGGTCTAGGCTTCTTAGCAACAGTTTGAGAGAGCATTGGAAGATAAAGAACGCTGATTCTATCTTGAGTACGACTTTGAGAGTCAACGTGCGTTTCCCAGGGGTGGTTTAGATTGCTAACTGATGTACATTCGTGGATTTGACTAGCACGCAGCGGTCAGAAGCAAGAGCTGTCATTTTCTTTCCACTTTGATTTACTCATTCTCATTCGATACTTGTCCGTAATTATGAAAGCTTGAGGATAAGGGTCCTCCAACTCTTTCAATTGCAGGCAGTCTCATCACTCATGTAGAGGGCCGTAAGCTGGATAGAAAAAGGGGTAAAATCTAAGGGGTGACAGATAGGTTTTAACAAGTGGTCTAGAGACTTGTTACGTAGAGGGTCGAAAAGCTGGGCAGCTGTAAGTTATCGGTTATCAGAAAAAGAGAGTACACTTGTTGGCTCAAACTGTTGATCTACGTTAGCTAATAAATTCGTCGCTCATTCCTTATGCACTCTAAAATACTTCGATAAATAACTGTCTTGTCCTCGTAATTCTGATCACTTTACTCTTAACGAGGGTCACCGACGGTGACCGAAAATTTGGTTATGGAATAAAAACTCTCAACCGCTGATCAACTCAAACAGATGCAATACATAGCACACAATCTAGTCCACTTCATTCGTACCAATACCGTGCAGACATTCTAAGACAACTTTGACTTCAAAGTTTCACCAACTACCAACTTTCACCTATGTACAAGCACATCAGTAAATAAATATTTAGCAAAAACCGTCCATTAACGCGATAGTTGGAGCTGCTATCTCATTTTTAACGCGCAAGCAAATTGCGGGATCAGTTAAATAGCTCTGCACGACTTTCACATTATCACCACTCAACTTTCTGAGGCCAAAATTTTTCACACAGTTCATTTTGGGAAGGATAGTTCATACAAACAACAGTCGAATTCACAAAGGCATCCTTTCTAACATTTCATTTTATCGTTGACAATTAACTTAGTTCAGTTCCAGTGTTGTTCATTGGTTCGCCTAAAACTATTGTGGAGCTGCTGCATGTCCTTAATGTTTTGTTTAGATCTGAAAACCTCACAGTCGCTCTTGTAACTTATCCCGTAAAGACAAATGGAAGAACATTCAAAGTTTGTCATTCAGGACAATGACTGAGGTTTCCAATCCACCGTGGACTTCCACTTAGGGACAATTTCCTGCGAAGTCGTTTTACGATACTGTCCAAACTGCGATTCTGACTGGTTCGGCCCTGAGGATTCAGGCTGGATTCATGGTGGCTCAGTTGTTAAGGCATGAACTTACTGACCGTAAGGTCCGTCGTTCAGACCCAGCCTCTGCATCTCGACTGTTCCTATTTAGAGTAAGGAAACCTGACAATGTCTCAGCTGTCGTGCTTCCTTCGGGTGGCGTGGAAGCTGTGCACCGGAAAGGTATTACAGCTGAACAATTAGTGTTTATATTTCAGGTTGAAATGATTCAAACAGGTTTTCATAGCCAGTCGTTTCAACTGCAACATGAAGCACCAGCGGCCGGTTCAGGCCCGTGAACCGCAGTTTGGAAATCCCTCGTTTAAAGACCTTAGTAACGAACTCCACAGTCGGAGCTAGTGAAGTATTTTATGGAAATGGTTTATGAGATGGGTAGATTACCCTCGAGAGCAGATTTAATCAAATTATCAGATTATCTTTTATGGGCATCATGCAGATGCGGACCATCTACCCGGCACAATCTTCGTCCATCGGCCGTGTACCAAGTGGAGAGGATCCCTAAGTGCCAAGAGAGCGAATTAACATAAAAAAATGTAAACAATGGACAGGAAATCCAGTCGCATTGTTTCCCAAGAATGGGAGCGGCCATACACGGCAAACCGATTGCCAACAGATGACCCATTCAGAGTCAGTAAGTCTATTACACTAGAGTTATTGCGCTTAACGCGTAGCTATTGAACACTCGTCAGTAAAACATTGCACTTTTACAACACCAACTTAACGGTTTCAACGCCAGTGCTTGCAATGGTATCGTACAGGCCACCGCTTTCCACTGGAATTTGACAACATTTACGGGTTCTCTTTCGCAGATGACGCAAGGACTTTAACATCTGAAACGAATGTACTACTGTATATCACTTAATAGCAATATAAATCCGTTCAAAAAAGCTTGAAATAAAATCCTCCAATAGCTGATTTAACGCAACCCCACTTTTTGAGAATATAAGGGCCTGACATTTCACAGGCATCGGCTCTGTAATGATCCTGTGGAATAGACTACCTGGAGCTGAGTTCATTAAGATCCAGTCATTCCAGAAACACTTTTAGGGAGCAGTCCAACGAGGTGCAGCAAGTCCCTCGAAAAGTCGCCCACTGAATGCAAAGTCGTAAATTTCTCGGGGAAAGGAGTGTGGGAACAAGGCAACAAGTGTTTCCATATTTACGGAGGCAGCGATGTTGCATTCTCCATGGAAAGGACGAGTCAGAAAATTCCGACCTTGAAATCCGCAACTCCAGTCGCTCAACGATTGGCCGTATCCACCGCCACACTGACTAGTGCGGTTGAACTATTACAAAAAGTGAGTTCGGTTCCTCTCAAAAGGCACCAGTTGCGCACTAGGATTCAGACTTTCACGCCGTACTCATTACAACCCCGGAATAGATCGGCACCCCAATGACATGTGAGTCACACCTTGAAGTCAAAGGCTGAGGTCAGGCTCAAGGTCAGTCTCGCACACATGACATGGACTGCGAAAAGAAGTAAGATGCATTTTCAACGACTTGAAGGACTGTGCTGGATAAGAATGGAGGAAGCAGGCTTCAAAGGTGAGCTTATCTTGCTGCTACAGAATAGGTCTCACTGCCCCCGATGGAACTGCCGGATGTTACTCGAAGCTTGATGTGATTATGCTTTCCACCGAATTGAAATAATACAGAAAGCCGACCTGAACAAGGCGTCAGACTTGCAATCGCGGACCATATAAATAAAGGAATAATGGATAAGCCAGACTTCATCAACTCTACAGTGATAGCGATCCTATTGCAGCCGTCGAAAGCGAGGGTTTTCGCGTTCAATGGTACCTATACCTTCACACTATGACATTTAGATGAGAAGAAGAACAAGTCCTATGACAAACTAGTGAACCTGGTCAGATGAACACCTCCAAAGGACTCCCTTATGCCTTCGGGTAACTCCAGCGCTCGGGCTGACAATAACTGGAAAACGCAGAAGACACCTAGTCCCTTTGAAATCGGATCAGTGAGCGAAAATGGTGGTGGACTAATGACGTGTGCAATGCTTGAATTCTCAATAGCAAATATGTGGTTTAGTATGGGGCGGTCACCTGCTGCTATGTGAAAGCGTGGAAAGAACCTCAACCGTCTACATCATTGTGCGGCAAACAGATCTTGATAATGTACTGTAAAAAGAGATATTGATAGCTGAGCACTTTGGTTTCTCGAATGCTGAGCTTCGTCAGTCCACTGTCGTTTCAACCGCCAAATGAAGGCTGACGCAGGCACCCAGTGGGCTATGTGGAGTCTATCGAATGGAGCTGCGTCCGAATGAGACAAACAGCACAGTGTGAGAATTACGTGTTGCTGATTTCAGCAAAGAAACTGACATTCTCAAAATAACTGTTCGAAATCAAGTATAAGCCTTTGAAATGCACATGCTTTCCGGATGAATACCGCGAGCAGTCAAATGATAGACATCAATCCCCGCCGTATAAATTTACGAGTGAAAAATGAACTTTCGTTCACTTGTCCCCACCCCGCAATTTCAAATCAAACGGTCGAACGTGAAAGGTCAAGAAATCTTCAGGCCTCAACTACTGTTGAAAACAGGATACCGATAAACCAGCAAACTCGGAGTTACGGTTTTCGATGAAAAACTTTTAAACCCGCGTATGTTGGATGGATCCGGACACCAGAACATAAAGTTGTGTCCAAAAGACCACAGTAATGCTTATAGACAAGTAAACACAGGCACATAACAAACCTCGACCGTTCACGCCCGTGGAGTCGATAACAAGTGCACAGGTTGTCACAGTATCGCGTGACAACGTCCGCGCACCAGATGAAAGCGACCAGAATTGTGACTTAGCCAAGTGAGCCACCTGTTGTCCCTCAGGAGATCGATTCACTGGATCCGATTGGTAGTTTGTATACCAGTGTGAGTGGTTGTTATAACGAAGCCAGATGAACAACCACACTAATGTACACACACACACACACGCATCAGCATCAGGTGGAACAATAAGTGTCAGCCATAGGGAACACGGCGACCATAAAGGCCATAGCAAGTGACACAAACGTTAAGAGAATCCAATAAATGTAGCCGCTGCATCAATTCAATAGTTAAAGCGAGTTTCGGGCTGTTATAGCGAGATTGAGTCGTACTATCAACTGACCTATCTACATCACGAGCTGTGCATGGACGAAACAGTGACAGGCCAGTTGCACTTAATATCCTATTACCATAGACCCCACATAGGCTGTCGGACTAAGGTCACGGCAGCAATCAGCAGTTTTACTATACATCTTCTCCATGTCGTTCCTTCTGTCCATTCAAACTTGGCATCATTCATTCATGTTGTGCCACGTACTTATTTCTTACACAGAAACACACTAGAACGTCCTTTTGCACTCCAACACAACACAACTCTATCAGTGGATGATCACTCAGTTTGGATGAGCAAGGAAATTCAAATTCTCCCACCGTGGTTCCGTAGTCGGTTATTTTTCCCTGCAGCTCCCTCCAATCGCATTTTGTCTGCCTAGAGCTTACTGCCGAGGTTGACCTAGCTGGTTTAGGCACAGTTTCAACTACATGCCCCTACTAAATCTATTTTGCACAAAACGTATTTTCTTGGGTTTATCGTAACTGGGTACTTTTGAGTTATTCTGGTCGGGTCGTTAATATCGCGTGCCACACACCGGAATGATATTGAGCGTATGCTTATTAAAGAGGGACACTTGTTGTTTTAGTAAGAACCCCTATAAACTCGGTGACGAACGAAAGAACTGTTTTGTTTTTATCCCTTCTTGATCATGGTAATCGATGTCAGTCGGATTAAGGCCTTTCCGCACTCTTCGATTCGGTATTTTTTACTCACTGTGTGAAAATCGCCAATATCAACTTATATGTCCTCTGACTTTCCACTGTCACTGTTACGACGATCGATTGGCTCAAGTTACTCAATGAGAAGTAGCATGGAACGTGTATGGAAAATGAGTGTCAGAACATACCGATGGATATGCAAAGTAACATGATTTTTTGAGTTCATTGTGCTTAGTTCTTCCTCCCCATTTGAGATCATCATTTATGAGGAACTGTCGTCAGTTAGATTGCGTGTAGTTTCTCAGAAGTATTATTCTCAAGCCTCTGCACGAGTTATCTTGTTCTGAGTTTATACATACCTCGATAGTTTTGTTAGCTCTGACGGAAGGGTGTCTGATGAAGGCAGTGCACGAATCTCAAAGCCTCGAATAATGTTTGCTAATTTGAGTCACTCACGGTGTCAAAAAAGCATATCACAAGATCTTACGGGTCATGTGTACCAGGCTACAGTAAGGGCTGTGTTGTTGTGTGGGCTCGAGACGTGACCCTTGCGGACAGATGATGTGAGGGATCTTCAGGTTTTTGACACCGATGCCTCAGTAGCGTTGCTGGTTTTGGATAGCGTCAGCCTATTAGAATTGAGGTGAACGGAAAACGGGTTCCTCAATCAGGGAAAACATCCACACCACCGGCTACGACGGCTTGGTCATGTGCTACGCATACCGGAACACCGTCTACCGAGAAGAGTCTTGTTCTCCGTGCTTCCTGTGGAATGGCGCAAACCGCGATGTGGACAACGTATGACTTGGCAGAAGGGCGTGAGAGAGCAAGAAGAGTTTGGGTATTGTATGCCTTCAAGTATGGGTCTCCCGTGATCCCACCTGTGCTTGGGTTGAGACATTCCAAGAAATGCCCGCCACTCGATGTCAGTGGTGTTCGCACTGTCAGTTTCTTTCCAGATCGTCGGATTGAGCACTTGGAGGTGTGGGTACCTCAGAATGCCTAACCTAGGCAAGCACTAGGTTCTCTCTCACACTTTTCTCTTCACTCTAAGGCTTTAAATATAATTAGACGAACATGAAATTGTACGACAGCGAAGCTTTAGTGACAACACTGACGTCACTGTCTGATGATGATGTCGCTTGGCAAATCTAAACGTGGGCTACGGTTGTCGTGTCAGGGTGGCCGAGCGGTCTAAGGCGCTGCGTTCAGGTCGCAGTCCACTCTGTGGGCGTGGGTTCGAATCCCACCCCTGACAGCAGCTTTTTCAACAAGCCCTGCAAATTATGCCTCAAAACAACCAACTTTCAATGGTGGTAGGTTCCACTAACACTGAACGGATATGTGAAGTAGTCTCCTCGCCTACTGCTGCGTCAGGTCGCCCGTGCTTGGGTCTGTTGAGGGAATCGCCGAGCAAAATGCTGCCTGCTAATAGACTAACTGGTATCTACCTCACTTCATTGATTGAGGAGAGTAAGTTTGACGATTTTACGGTTTTCTAGAGTCTTCCTTGATTTTCTGCTTGGGTGCAACACATGTTTCACTTGCGAAGTGGAAATTTCCAATAAAATTACTATAGATCAGTACATTCATGCTAAACAAATTTTTTGAGTATGTTTAGGTCAGCCACAAACGCTGACCTCATCGCCGGAGTCCACTGTGCAACCGCACGACCACCGGTCAGTTAGCCAGGACTAAGCTAGTGTTGACCCTTTGACCTCATGTGGAAGCAGTACTGAAGACAATCGCGGGAAAAATGCGAAACAAACAGCCTCCAACTCCACTACGTCAAAATCGGCCAGGGCCATATAAACCTCGTTCGATCGGAAAGGTGCTTACTGAATTCAGGGTGCATTCAACCACAGAAACGAGCCTCTCAGGATTGCCATCAAAAGTAACGCTCCCTGGTAGTTCAATCCAAAGACCAAACGACTCATCAGGGTCGCACAGACACCTCGACAACCAAATCGCACCCAGAAGTCCAAGGGACCAAAAAAAGAAATCATGTTCACAGGATATCTTAGAACAACGCCGAGTCCAGGAGTGTCCACAATTTGACATTCCACGCGTCGCAAGCAGTAGCTACCGACATTTTCGACAAAGGGAGGGAAAATTGCGTCCCCCAGAAACAAAGGGCCAGCGTAAACCAGAATCGGAGGGAGAAACACCGTCCCTTTGAAAACACCAAAGCAGGAGGCAAACAAGTACGCCGCAGAGGCTCCTCGGAACCTTCAGGAGCAAAACCGGCGTGGGATTATTAAATCTACTAAACTCTCTGCTACCAACCTTCGGATGCAGAAGATGTAGTGTTGAAGCGCTTGTCCACAAAACTGCCTCAATCTTTTCAACCAGCTCGCCGATGTTAAATTCGTCTTACCTTGAACTAACGACCATAATCGCACGTACGGAAACCTGGCTCACACCAGAAGTCTCTTATTCTGAGATTTCGATAGGCGGTTGCTGCATTCTCCGTACTAATTCGAAACGTGGGAGGGTAGATGGGGTTGCTTTGTACTCAAGTGTGACCCTAACCACCCCAGTTCTCTACCCCTTCACCTTTTTGTGATGCATTGTGAATACGAATCCCGGTGCGTGGGACCGATTCTCTTCTCTTCGGCATCGTCTACCGTTGCTCCTCAATTCCGCCGGAAGACGACCTGTTCCTCACACAAGCCCTTGAGCAACTCTCCTCCAGCTACCACTTCACGCATCTCTTGCTGGTAAGTGAGCCTAACGCTTCCAAGGCCCCCTAGATGATGTTCAAAGGCATCAAGTTGAGTGGACATTTTGCATCGGCGTTGGCTGAATTCGTTCAACAAAATGTTTGGACTCAGCATGTCGTCGCACCCACAAGATACCGCGCAGGCCAAACACAATCCCTACTGGATCCCGTTATCATCAACGAAAGACACAAACGGTTCGGGATCTTCTAGAAACTAGGTTCAAACAATTCTTCAAAAAGATAACTAGAGGAGACTTAGAAAAAGAACTGACATTTCGTACGATACGGTAATCAGAAATCCGCCAATGGAACATACGAAAACAGGCCACGATAAGCCTCGCCAGAAAAAAACAAAAATGTACCACTCATGTATATGAGACACCGCCAAAGAAACAAACCAGCCGCCTTCTCCTCGAAGGACAAAAACGGAGATACTATGAGTGAACACTACAAGGCCTGTGTTCTATCCCAGAAACCTAGTTGCAAAGTCAGTGCTCTCCAAACGGATGTGGACGTTGCAAAGCAGTGGTCATTGGACCGGCACCTTAATCTGTATGACTAAAAGTGCGTCCATGTCGTTCGGAGGCAGCTCAGCAAACGTCCTTGTCGTGAGTGGTGATGGTGAACCAGAGGATAGACACCAAACACGTCCTTCCCATTCCACCATGAAAAATCGGTTCAAAATGCGTTCGTCGTTCCTTGGATGATTCGGCACACCTTCTCCCCTATTGCTCGCAGAGGCTTCCAGGTACTGTACGGGGTCTACTGCAAGACGCCACCCTCATTGAGCGTATCTAACGAGTTGCTACGAAGCTGGTTACTGGCCCCAAATCCGTTGATCATGAAAAGCGTCTCGAATTACTTGAACTCTTCCCCCTAGACTATCTTCACCTCCATGGGGACCTAACACTTAATTACGCCGAGTTTTGAATGAAAAAGGGTGTACCCTGGTTGGTCCTGTGCATCCTTTTAATTAGCTACCTATACCCTTTATCGGTTCAACTGTTTTGAATGTTTTATTATACACACCGGTAAACTGGACTGGCCAACTCAAGTATCAGTTCCTATGAAGCTACTGGTAACTTTTCGAATTACATTTGAGGTCGAATTACGGAATGGACGCGACAACAGTTAGAAACTGGTGCGACGAAAACGTTCAAAGTTGAAGGGTCTTCCGTTGTCCACATATGGCTGATGAGTACTACTTAACATTTTACTACATTTCATTGTACTCTAAGCAGCCACTGCCCTTATTTGTTGTACGAAACGGACAGAACAGGAACTGAAATTCGTTGTGATAACGAACAAAACTCGAACAAACGTAACGCAAACGAAAGACAACAAAGGAAGGCGTGAAAAAATATTTGCCACTTGAAAGAACAAGTATGACTCATACGAGAGAACAGAAAAGTTTTCATCCAGAGATGAGGCATTCGAGTCAAGTTCTTATCATGACAATGGCGACAACAGATGATACGTGTATCATGAAAAGCTCGTTGGAGAATTACACGATCACGTGACACGAAAGTTCTCAGACCTACCAGTACCAGGGCAAAACCGTTATAAAAAATAAGGTTAAAAAACGTTACGCAAAGCACGATACGTCAGCTAGGGAAACGAGGGTTAACGGAAATCATTGGAAAACGGTCAAATATACGGAGATTGTGCCATTGACAAAATTAAGCAACACGAATAATGTTCATTACTGTTCAGCTTTGTTTCTACTGTGAGATAAACGAAACACGACTACTTCATTCAGCATGAATTGTCAGAAACATCCAGGAGGTAGATATCTTCCCAGCTGAGATGTCTGCAATGGAAAGTTGAGGGCATTAGGATAAACTGAAAAGTAGGAAACTTCTAGCTGACGTAGATTGTGACACAAAAGGAGATTACATGAAATAGATCAATCAGGAACTACTCCAGCCAATTAGTTATGAATACGGTGGTACATACTCCAGTAGACTGATGTTTAAATAAGATCAACAAAACTTCGGCCGCTAATCATGCAGTTATGAAATACGACTGCATGTGAATGTAGTGTACCGGCGATCGAATCAGTTGGAAACAAAAGCTTCTTCAGCTTATTTTGCTGAATGTGTTTCCGATTAGGGGGAACATCTGGACTGGTAGATGAGCATAAGGATGAGTAAAACGCTCCTCAGAATTCCATGGTTCGTTAGAATTCGAAAGACATGAAGGAGAGTCGGTAAATGTACCGGTTGCACACAGCTCCGATCTCTCAACCAACTACATTGGAATCGTGTCGGTCACCGATGCCTGCCTTGACTGTGAAGCAAATTCGATGAAACCATAGGCTACTAATGAGTAGTCAGATTTACAAAAATGATTATTCTCGCGGCACACCCTTCATGGACAGCACCAGTACACGGAAAATTATTTTGTGGCCTTGATACTCTTGAAGTAGCCACACAAACTGATTGGAAATATGATCAACGCTACAAGGGCATACAATAGCATGTAAAACGTGAGTCATCTTGAGGAACCAAGACTTCCGTACGTTGCACAGAGGACACTACGACTGACAGTGTCGGCGCTAAAAGCTAATCCACGCACTAAGTGCCTCAGTTAGCTATCCAAATCAGACGAAATCCACGAAACCTATGAGTACTCTACATTCAGATCCTTCTGAGAACAATGAATACGAGTGCAAGTTCACAGTGTGCCTTCTCATCATAAGCAAAAGCAATTGCCAAATGGATCACAAACCTGTCTAACAAAGGCATGATGAGTGAAAGACTAGATTCAGGTCCGTCCTGAAGTATATATATACACAAAGGAGAGGGAGTACATAATTCAAACTGTGCTATAGCGGAATATCAAAGGGACGTGTTTGCATATTGATACAACGTACGTTTAACCAAGTCTGTAAAAATGGGTATGTGATCCATGGTATTCGAACTGTGTGGATACAATGACGAATATTCGATTCCTGATCCATGAATGGCAATGAGAATCAGTGCTCATGCAGAGGACCAGGCAAGCCTTCGCCAAACTTGGCAAGATGGACCGCGTGTTTTGGTCCCGAAAGAACCTGGGCGATGAGTAAAAGGAACACGCGATAAACATTGAAAGATACTAATGCAATACCAACGGGTATTTTGCATTCACTAAAGCGCCATTGCGTGAATCGTCTAATACACGCGTCAGCTGAGTCACCTATATATAGATGGACTTGCTTTACAGTACTGGACCTGAGAGGCGTTTTACCGCGGGAAAAAACATACACCTCCTCCATTATCCTAAAAATGCAAAGAACGAACCCTAGTGCTGCCGAACATATAGTACTACTAGGCCCAGTACTTATCGCATCATTAAACTTCATCAACCTACTCTAACTTTTGGTATCATCAAATGTGGATTTCCAGTGGCAACAGCATGAAGTACTTGGGTTGGTCACAGTAACCGATTCCCACAGTCAGACTCCCAAAGACTGCTGAATTCGGATAAACTCTTAAGTAAGTTGTACAACAAAATTGAAGCTAGTGAAATGCACGTGATGCGGATATACACACGAGCGATTAGGCAGAAGCAAAGCACGACAAATAAGTTCATTTTGAGAGGTATTTCAATCGGGTAGTTGTAAGAGCCTTGATACTGTAAATCAACTAATTAGGAAGACTACGAAATAAAGGCGAGCATTCGAGATGATTAGCATACCAACCTCATTGTTCACATATGATTCGCACTGGTAGCACCAGGTTGACAGATCAGCGAAACTGAGGACGATCGGATGCTGAGTAGCAGAAAAGTGCTCAAGCATGTGAGAGTTGGCATAGCGACCGCAACCGAGCTGAAACGTAGAGTAAAATCATTCGACGGAGAACAAAATTGTGCAGAAGCGATTAGTTTAACCTACTATTTCTGAATCACACATCTTCCTATAAAATCCCAATCGCCTCTAAGTATCTTCCGCTCAACCATATTGCCAGTTCACCTTGGAAGAGAAAGCCTGTATACCGAAATCCTTTAGATTTCATCAAACTGAGACAAAAGGTTCTCGCCAGATTTAAGAAAAACAACTGTTAGGTATCGAAATGGCAATAAATGGGTCATGAGAACGTGAGATCAATGTCCACTTACTGTGTAACAAGTTAAACAGACCCAAATCTCATTGACTGCATTTTGCCGTCAGATCGGGTTTCCAATCTGGACGATATTCTACCGCGCCAACATGGGGGCAATTGGTCAACGGGGACACCACGTAGAATGGTGAAGGGCCAGTAGCTTCGGCCTAAAAAATAGAACAGTGCCTTGAATTGGTGTCAAATAAATATTACTACCGTTTATCTCCCAGATATTGTTGCAACTTTTAGGATAGGAAAGGGGAAGCTTTGGGATGCACATCTGTCTCTGACATTACCCTGTTGACAAACTCTAATAGGAGCATAAGCTGGATCCACTGATTACACTCTATGTGGTAGCCGAACAAAGGATCGTCCGAACAGGGCTGATGAGAGTTACAGCTGACAACTAACCTGTTAGTGTATATCATCTGGTAGATCGCTGTTGCTATCGTCCAGAGAGGTGCATGCACCTAAACCAAAAGGAGACCTATGGGGTTCGCCACCTCAAGCCCCTGGTTGGGGTCGCCAGTTTGTTTTCCTATGCGTCAAGTTTCGGCCAGTTTTCACAATAAACATCCTCTGTAGTATGGACCACGTGGATTAGTTATGTCGTACTCGGATGTCTCCCGGATCTCACTCCTATGACCAGCTCAAGAAATCGGGCTGGGCCGATTGGATATACGTACTCTGCAGAGCGAGTCACTTATCTTCGCCAACTTATTGTTTCTAATCTGGAATGCTGACGCGTCCTACCAAGTTTCTCATGGGAGCCTTACTGCAGCCTCCCAGCTCGAACCCTACATCTGTATTCCAGCGTACAAGCCGACAACATCTGCCATCAGACTGGCAGTTCACTGGTTCGAACTGATGCTTCGCTGTCGTACAACCATGATTTTTTAGAAAGCCCCATTGTGAAAAGAATGAAACTGGATTAGGAAAGGACACAGTGTTAGATTGCTGCAATCCATCCGGTGCCTACACCTCCAGACACTCATTCGGGCAATCTGGATATAAACTGACAAGAACGCCACTGA
Source organism: Opisthorchis viverrini (assembly GCF_000715545.1). Lineage (NCBI taxonomy): Eukaryota > Metazoa > Platyhelminthes > Trematoda > Opisthorchiida > Opisthorchiidae > Opisthorchis > Opisthorchis viverrini. The sequence continues at coordinate 1,253,110 of NW_008751799.1, forward strand.
AATCGATTGCCATATTGCAGCGTCTCCAATAGCGGTCCCCATCCTGGTGGAGTAAAATCGACAGCACTCAAACGTTTCAAGGTCAAGGATCGGTCACCTCTCTGAATTGGGCATAGAAAATAGCACTCTTCGACAAACAATAGTTCGGAACAGCCTCTGGTGCTGGACACATTCTTCATTGGAAGTTCGTGCTGCACAACCGGAAACTTACTTCCTAGTTGCCTCGTTAAGGAATCGAAGAAATCAACCCACACGAGCTATGGTCCTGAGACAACAACTGTCGAACACCTGAAGACATCTCAGTTCCGCTGCTTGAACAGGTCGTCTCACTGCCATACAACTAAACAGCCCGCGCTGTAGCATGAAACACACGTCCCTTGAGATTCAGGGATATGCCACTTTGACGCCATAGGTGTCTCAAATTAGCAAACGTGATCCGAGCCTTGTAGAATCGTGCATTGACCTCATCAAAACTAATAAAACCTCCAAGGTGCGCCACCTCTGGTCAACAATATAAATCTTAGCTGACACGTCCTCGCATGGAAACAAGCAACCAGGCGGAAAAATAACAAAACATGCATCAAACAAGCTTTCCCTGAAACACCTCAGAAATCAACAACTGCGGAGTCAGTTCCAAACGGAAGAGTGGTAAAATAATTGTTCGATAAAAAATAAAAAAATACGGCAAAGAAGGGACGGAATGCATACACAGGTGTTTGAGCATGTACATAGGTGAAGTCATGCGAGTCTGTTGTGAGGTAGAATGAATCTACACAAAACGAGCGGAACCGTTTGGAAAAAAAGCTTAAAAGGTAGGGGAAAGAAGGCTAAGATAAAAAAAGGTTGCCTCGAATTGTCCAATGAAGCTCAGTATGGTGGAGATAACTTCGGAAAAGTTGAACATCCATCATCGCGCTTGTGGTGCATCAACTCCAAATTTGGCTCGGTGTGCAGTTTGTTTGGCCTCGGACAAAGCCTTTAGAAGGTGAATTGAAAAGCGATATTTTTATATAACAGACGATAACTAATGGTCAACTGAGAATGAAGCATGACTGATTCTAACAAATGGTGAACAGGTCGCCAAAGTAAAAAGTTCCCAGGGATAGATCAAGTTAGATGCAAAAGTAATCAGGTGATTGATGATGCGCTCTGAAAGTTCATCAGCAGAAGACGTTAAACAACGATGCGACACCCACAACCATGATACCATCAAGTATCATCTACAGAAAGTGGCCAATTGCAGCGTGGTCAAAGCATGTCCTTATAACGTGTTTGTATCGGGGTACCCTCTTTCACGTGAACAAATCGAGGAAAAACAATGCTCACGGAGGAAAATGCAGCGCAAAACAAGGCTAAGATTCTGAGGTCAAATCGACCTTTGAACCCCACTTTGTG
>NW_008751799.1:1254536-1284621 GCF_000715545.1 Opisthorchis viverrini
CGGGGTACACTCTTTCACGTGAACAAATCGAGGAAAAACAATGCTCACGGAGGAAAATGCAGCGCAAAACAAGGCTAAGATTCTGAGGTCAAATCGACCTTTGAACCCCACTTTGTGCGTACAAAACCGCTATTGCCTATGCTAAATCCTCAGGTTAGCTGTTTGAAGGCTGGGAGTAATCGATCAGCGACATGATATGAAGTATCCACAAATCTATCGGTAGCTTGGCAACGCACTACAATTTCACCAAGTTACCAAAAGTCTGCTGTTGCAGTAGTCCATTCTCGTGAAGGGGATATCTGACTATAGAATAAGTGAAGACGCCTCAACATTTTTAGAGAAGGTTTCGATATAATGCTTAGATTGACTTGATTGATATCCTAGACAGAAATCTTAAGATGAGTGGACGAAAACTCTAAGAGCTTCACCCAACGGAGCACTTCAACCACCTTTTGACTTTCCGTTGAGCTATGGAAGGATTCCAATTGATCGATCGAAAACTTGTGAAAAAAGCCAGAAATTCTTGACACGGAAAAGTAACAATTCGGAAACCGTAAATCGACTGGTGTCGGATTAAGATCGACCACTTGAAGTTATACCAAATACTATTGAAACTTCGGCTGAACATGTGGTTTGATGTCTCATGTATGGACGAACTTTCTCAGCTATTCTATGTGTCGGTAATTAGTCCGGATCAGTAGCCTACTCCAAGACAACATACCACCGGCGCGTTCACCCTAGCCAATCATGTGTTCACCCTTAACATCGAACAACTCATTCGCCCAAATGATTATGTACGTTGTGCTGGTGCTGAACTACCATCGATTCTCTAGAATAACTCACCTCCTGATAATTTGTGACCGAACAGTTCAGTCTGGGCATTTAAGAAACGCTTAAGTAATGTAAGAGATGTCTCAAGGCATGCAGTCGCCCAATGCACTGGTGGTGATGGACATTAGGGAAAAAGAGTGGGAATCTAACTCACAACAGTCTGTATTAAACGAAACCTGAGAAGAAATAGAGAGCCTTATCTGAATTCTACAACAAGCCGAAAAGTTACACTGGATCTATTACAACGCACCTCATTGTGTACATACGCTTCACATTCGTAGCACCAAGATGAAAGGTCCGCAAAACTGAGGACCAACGGATGTCGAGTAGATGTGAAGTGTTCCACCATATGTGAATTCGCATATCGACCGCAAAACACCTGATGGTCAAATACAAAACGGTATAGCGAAGAAATGGAACGATAACAATAGGACTTTCTTGCATATCAGACAGAAATGAAGATTGACCTGGGTAATGGGAGTGATGAGATAAACGATGGGCGTTTTGACGCCAACTACACTCTTCGTTAGCTCTTCAATCTACAGACAAGTTTGCCATTCGAGCAATCCAAAAAAACAACTGAAATAACCCGTATAATAAGCTCCCGTCTAGAGAGCTGAGGCACCAAAATAACACTTGGATAATTCTCCGTAAATGGTTTCTGTCTCAAGACTGTGCGCTGTACATAACCAATTCTGTAGACTGTGAGGAAGAGTAGTAAACGATGGTGAAGTAAAGCAAAGACGAAGTGTAGCCCGGTCTAGCAAGAATCCAGGCATCATTATTGGTAATCAAAAGATGGTATATCGTTACACGTCTTTCACTTTCTATACACACTCGGATGAAGCGTAGAAAAGCGCACAAACGAAAATACGGGACGGTGAGCCTAGGAACGGAGATAAAATGTATGATAATATGCAGCAACTTAGGTCCTAACAGCGTAGGTTGCACCCGATCAGTGGACGCAGAACCCAACTATCGCTCCGTCTTCAGAAAATTGTTATATCTATTTTCCGAGAGTAGCAGTAACACATGTATCACGGGAGGCTGGCTAATCATGGCCATCATATCACAGCAACAGATAAACTAAATAGCAGCAACAAGGTAAAGCAGCATATTGAAACATGCATTGAACGGCAAGTTGCTCCACTTGTTCCTTCCACAAGTGGATTTTGATTTGTATCATCGATGCGATGAATGAGAAACTTACAGAAACCCAAAAGAGAGGAGTATAATCTTGGATAGAAAGTGCTGGAAATCAAAATAAACCAAAATTCTGGAAACTCATAACTCTCCAACACCCTTACCGAATAGCAAGTCAAGCAAACCCAATTCTCCGTTTGATTCGTACAACGATTGCATGTTTCTCGGATATTGGGATTCCATTCTGGATTGTTGTGCACCGACGTCAGATGCGGACACCATGAGAGGGGAGTGACAGCAAACAAACGCTCTGGGAGTTGCTGACTTGACTCCTGAGAAAAGAGAGACGAGTATAGTGTTTAGAGCACAAGGTGCGGGCAGTTCCGACACTGTTCTGAAGAGGCTACGACCTGTGGTCAGACAGTACCGCCTTGTATGTTGGCGCCTATCGAACTAGTACAAGAAGTCAGTCGACCTTCTGAGTTGTAGAAAGTAGATTGTATGGAGGAAATCTAAATGAACAGAAATAATATATTTTGTTTTATAGAGAATTCAGACAAATCTATTTATGACAGTCTAACAAGAAAGGTAAGAGAAATCCACATTAAAAATGCGTAATTCGTGGTAACCACTGATTTAGAATCCAAATTCAACTTTTATCTGCAGCATGATATGAATTTTTCAGGCAAGACATAACGTCCAATACTGTCAAAGGATGAACAATCCGATAATAATGAGTGCCACTACGGAATAACAGGCAGCTTTACGTTTCAGTACGAACAGCACACAGTGTCACGCATATAAATAACTAGTAATGGTGAGGCGCAATAAAGTCTTATTCAGGTAGACACTTACCAAGCCAAAAAAGGCGTGCATATCCTCCGTTTCAATGCTGGCAACATTCATCAAGTCTTGCAACGTAGCTATGGCAACCACCTGATTCCCCGCAGAAGCGATCGGCGTCGAGCTCGACTGTGCATGGCCTGAAGCACCAGCCGCATTGGTAAGTGTTAGTCGGTGCTGCACTGGGGAGGGCACATCCGATGCCAGGCTGGATCGGTCGCTCTGTCCAGTATTTGGTGAGGCAACTAAAAAAGAGGAAAACAAAACCCTAGAACTCAGTGTGAATTATTCTAATCAAACGTCATCCCGGGTCACAAGCATCTCAGCGACAGGTAAAAAAAAAAAACAAGGAAGCCCAATACAGTTGCAACAGCAGCAGGCTGGTCGGAAAATCATGTGAAGACAACGATGTGAGACTCATTTGAACAAGGTATTAAATTTAACTTAGAAGGGTATGACGGGATTACATACGAAAAACTTCGTTCGCGTAGCACAAATACTCTAATTTGCATACAAATTTGGTTTTGACGAGAGGCTCAGATGAATTCAGCTGAATCTCTCATTCATAATGGTTCCGCCCCGTACCGAGCTAACCACGACAATCTCCATAAATTTCGGTTCCTCTTTTGCCTTGTTTTTAAGGCCTCAGGATTGAATCACCACAAAAGAAACCCAAGCGGTAAGAGCAGGTGAACGTACCTAATGTTTTGAGGAATACCAGTAGTAATAAGCAGCAAGACGATACAAACCAGACGCAGGGAACGAGATAATTCAAAGTTCATTCTGATGACTTACCTCGCATCTGTGTGAATTCATCGATTAGTTGGGGTAAGTTGACTGTACCTTGCAAGGTGGCGGAGGAAGACGAAGGAATAACACTTGTAGATGCCACATGCCCTGCACTCATGTGACTATTGAAGAGATCGGTGCCCAAATCTTGCAAGGTTTCCTGTTCCGTCGCAGCGGGGACCCGAGCAGCAACACCATTTGTAGGAACTGAAGTCGATACACTGCCAATGCCAATGGGACTGGTGACCGCTAGAGAAAAGGATGGGGAAATCGGAGCGGCTGGATGGCTGAGCGGCGATCCTACACTGCGAGACGCTCCATCACTTAGACTGAGGTCTTCCAGTCGAGATTGAATCTCAGTTTCCAGCTGTCCGGTAAATGCCAATGCCGACTGCGAACCTATGTGATGCTCGCTGGAGCCACTGAGACGGCCGGATTCGTCAGTTATGAGTTGTCCACGTACCGGACCTAAACGTAACGCAAAGCGGAGTGTGACGATAAATCCAAAATACTCCTGATTTTATCATGCTAACGAGTATAAAAGCAAGAACTCAAGAGATTAAATGATGGCAAAAACCCACCATAACCTTGAACTGATTTCCAATACGTTTCTTGTGTGCATAAACTTCGTCGGATGGCTCTACACCCCCTGGAGAGACAAATGGGAAATGCACTGGAATTGATGTCACATAGAATAATGTGCAAAAATAGATATAGCGCAGAAAACGTAAAACGTACTCGGCCGAAAAACCATCCTGAATGAATAACAATCCAAGGCTGTTGATCTCAAGTCCATTTGAAGAATGAGGGAATATTATCTTATATTACGGGCAAGTGAAGATAAGCTCCAGGAAGCACGAAAACTAGGCAAGTTGCTCAGTCTTCATGGTGAGACAGGCTAATTATGGCGAGCATTTTGTTCGATTCAGTTCGCAGCACCTTTTTAGAGCTTTTACGTAAATTTTCCATAACTTACCATCTACACAGAGATTCGACGAGAAATAGTAGAATGCGGTGGAGCAGAACGGCTCTGGGCCCCTCCTTTGGAATGGCATCTATTAGGAGGGGATTACCCTAACAAAATGAAATTGCATATTTCCAAGACTTTCAAATAAGCCTGCCATTTTAGTTTGACAGGCTTCATTACTACTCGGTGAGACTTAAACATCGATAAGTTCTGTGGCTTCTCACCGGTAAATTATCTTTATTATCTTTGTCCATCCTCTCTTGCCAAGACTTCCTTACGACTCAGCAAGATCCCCGAAAAGACCTTTGAACCACTGTCTCAAAGCCCAGTGGGAAAAGTAGTGGCAAAAGAAATAACATGGAAAATGACTGGTGTATCGTCTGACAAAAGTCATACAATGTACATGAGAGGCAGAAGTTCCGGAAGAATGGCAGATATCCCCATTCGTTACTATCCTTAAAAAGGTGCCATATCTGAATCTAGGGTTCCAGTAGAGTAACCAACACTTCCAGGGAAATTACAGGTATCACCCATATGTGCTTACCGACTATGGCCAGATACAGCTGTGAGAACCAACCCGGGTTCCACCAAGGTCAAGGATGCGTTGGCCACATTTGCACGTTGTAACGACATCTCGGACACAGGTGTACCTACACAAGTCATCTTTTTGCATTCAAATGCAGCAGATCAGGCTTAATCACGGCGGCTACGCTTACTTCTCACACCTTTACAATCTTTATACTCCAGCACCAATAGGCGCGTCGAACGCTAGTTGGATACTATTCTTTTAGGTTCACCATAAAGCGGTGTTCACTAGGGCTGCAGTTCTTTGACGAATCGCATCTCGAAGAAACCTTTGCCACGTCTATTACCTCCGACATGGAGACTCATTCTGACGGAATTTTGAAGACTGTACGCAGATAATGTCGCACTGTCTGAGTCAGATTCCAATCAGATAAAAAGCACCTAAGTAATGTCACCATGCGATTCGATATATGTTACGCGACTTCAAAGTGTAAAGTGCTATTTGCAAGACCGCGTGAATACACAACCGAGTTGGTAATGGCATCTGAACCACTAGAGACAGTGGTCGGATTTATCTGTCTGGGCAGATGCATCATATACAGTGGCAGCACTTCTAACGAAGTAAATGCCAGAAATACCAAAGCTTGTCTTCCACGAATTGAACACCTCTGAGGTCTGCGAAAGTCGGCGTTCACAAAGCGATTGTGCAACTAGTGTTGCTCTGGGATTGTGAGCCTTCGGCACCGTATATTGAAGATCACTGGCTCCTTCGAGACAGTGCACGTATACCATGGGAACGTTGGATTAACAATTCTGAAGTGTGTTAAGTCAAGTGTCTGTTCGGTTCCACCGACTACATTGGCCCGATCATGAGCATCGTACGCCAGGTCGAGTGCCGCGCCATGTTCCGATTAGCCGATAACCACAGAGGGCAAAACATGACCTAGAGGAGGATGAAAAACACAAAGAGCACTTCGTAAAGGAAGCTACTCACAAGGTAGTTGGAAACCCCTTGACAACCCATGACCGTATTCGCCCTTCTTGGGGCTCATCAGGTAGGCTCAATCCACGAGCTTCCGTCAACCTTAGAGTCTAATTGAACGCAGATTGCAGAAATTCGACAAATACACTCACCCACACATCAATTTAGTTTTCACGAGAGATTCATCTGAAACCCAACCGAGTATCACAGAATATCAAAGAGATTCAGCTGGGTTTCAGGTGTCTTCCGTGAAAACCAAATCAGTATGTAAATGAGTGAATCTGTCAAATGTCGGGTAATTTGGGTTCAAGGTTGGAGGAAACTTGGGGACCGTGCCTACTTGATGAGTACCAAGAAGGTAGAAACCAGTCACAGGCTGTCGAAGAGTTTTCATCAACCGTGTGAGTAATCCCCTTAATGAGATATATTCCGATGTCTCGAATATTATACCAACCGAAATATGAGGCGGCCTTTGTGCAGCACATTCAGTTGAGGAATATCATGGAGGAGATATCCAAATGGGTTTCAGGTGAGCATTCCATGAAAACCGAAATGGTATGCAAATCAAACATTTTCTCTTGTCTGCAAGGTCGGAGTCTCATTGAAACACGCCAACGGTTGCGGGCATCCATTGACAATCGGTGGCGCTGTCTTATTTACAATTATTAATCTTGTTACTTTATTGTTCTTATTTATCTCATGCGTCCGCGACTTCCTTTATTCTTCCACTGCCACAAGGCGTGGGGACTATCGCAAACAGATTCACGTGCCCAAACTGAAGTAACCGGAATCCCCGCTGGCTGGTTCACCTTGCTTTCCCCTGCAATGAAAGTGAGACTACTGAATGGGCAAACGTGTTCCTGCTTTACTGGTGTGAGCTCACCAGAGAGATCCTGATCGATCTTATTGTCTGCGAGCACTTTGAAGGGATGATCTACCTGATCATTTTTACTCCTTGTACAGCGATTTATTCAAAGCAAGCTCGACATCGTGAGCAAGCCTTAAAGGTATCATTCAGTAGTACGCCGACCGATAGAAGCGTTGGTGTGTCTCATTATGCGTTTTCGAAGGTAGTCTGTACCATTAGCCCTTAAGAACCACCCGTATCTCAACGTTTCCCCCAAAAATGACCATTCTTTACACCAGATGTTCAGTAACTTTGATTCTGAAATCCGAAAATTGCAGTGCTGGAAATTCACCTCACGGGATGCATGAAAATTTTCTTGACTATACAGGACTTGACAATATCCATCATAAGCATTAGGTACTATTTTACGCCCTCAAACAAGTTAATTTCAAGACTTCCGTGTATTTTAAACGAATTATAAGTAACCTCATTGCCCAGTATCAATCAATGAACATTTTGTTGCAGGGATAGGCATTTCAAGTACATATGATTCCGGATTCTAGTCATACACCTTGAGCACACTCAAGTTTAGGACTCAAACCCAGATAAAGCAACTCACTTCTCGGTCGGCGAAAGGCCGAAAGCCAACCTGGGACAACAGTCACCAAGTAAGCTGGCAACAGAGTGACACATGGCTTCTGCAGTGGCGGCGAGGTGGTATCCGCCTTCGAGGGCCAGTATGAGACCGCCGGTAAAGGTGCGCTGTTGTTGGGCCAGCCGATGCCGCGTCTGACGCACGGGGGTAGATATCTGTGAATCCGTTTTATCATCCGTCACACTTTTGGCGGGACACAAGTAAGCAGCTGTGAGAAGTAGGTGTGTGAGGTGGGCAAAACACTCCGGCGAAACACCCAAACCACCCTGGAGAATTAAGTCAACAACGAGTCCAGTGTTAAAACACACCATAACGGTCGAATGAGAAAGCGAAAAAATTGAACAAACAACGAGAACACAATTCTCGGTGTAAACAGTTCAGTTTCATGAAAAAATAATCAATTAATCGTTGCGTAACGAAGGCTGACTTTTTACTCGTTTGGTTTCACAAGTGTGCTGATTAGACCATACATCAGTGAAGTTGGGATTGATATTCTCTCACACTTACCAAGCGATCACCACGAGCAGCATCGAACCCAGCAGAGACAAGGATGAGTTGCGGACGAAATTCGTACAATATAGGCAAAATAATATGAACGAAGACGGCAATGTACTCGCCATCTTTTACATGACGCTAAAAAAGAAGAGGAAATACGTCGAACTTCGAAGGTGTCGTCGATAATCAAGCGCGGAAGTTAAAACTCTGGAGTAAATCAACACAGTGGAAGGGAAAATGGAACGAAAAAAGGCATCAATTAAAAATTCGGACAGTTACAAGACGGAGAGCCGATTATAGGAGCCTGGATGGACTGAATCTGTAGGAGCTCATGAAAAAACCCTGGTGGCAGCCATGCATGAAGAGTGCCTCAAATGAGCGACCAGATTTTGATTTACATATTTACCCTAGCTACGGCAATGAAGCATTGGTGTTAAACACTGATGTCATGCTGTCGTTGATGATGATGATTTACCCTAGCTGATAGTCCCTTGAAATGCTAAAGGTTGCCACAAAACGGTTCGAACCATATTTGTGCAGTTGTATGCAGCGTATACGAAAGCAAGTAAGCTGGGTTCTTGCTTGAGCGCTGAATTAGAAGTAGGAAGGTACTAACAGCCCGGGTCCAATGAAGACATGGATTATTCTTCTACACAAGACACACAAAAGTTTATCAAATGTTGTACTCATTGGGACGATGGAAATTGTGGTTATTCTGAAACTGTACGATATCAATTTTTCACCAACATATGGTCACTACGTGAAAGCACCACCACAAGAATGACCATAGGAAATCTTGTGTTGAGTTTCCACGTCGAGAACCTAACTGCTGTGGACAAAGATCAAGTGGCTCATTATACCAAGAAATTCGTCGTAAAAAATCGACTGGAATTGTACATGGTGACATTTAACGGCACGGCCTTCGTTATTATGTATTTCAAGAGGTTTTTTGACGCCGCTCGAGTTTGTTTCTCTTGTTTGTTCGTCGGGTGATCCGAAGGTGAAGACATAAAATCTTCCCTACTTACAGTTTGTAGAAGCTCTGAGGATAAAGTCATCCAAAGCTCGAATGGAGTCAGTAAATACGATCCAGTAAAAAGACCGTTGCATATTGGTACGTTCCTCGTTTGTTTTCACTTGAAGTGGTAGACTATCGTACCCAATAAGCATGAACGACCCGGCCCTAACATCTGCCTAGTTAGGGAGAGATCTGGTCGCTCTAGTCGGTAATCGGAAGAAAACAAGAGTGGTTGATAGGCAAGCGGGTGAGGAACTGTTAAGTGACGAGCTGTGTTTTCCCCACCTCCCACGCAACGCCAGAGAAGCAGGCAAAATGCCCAGAAACGGTTGAATGTGGGAAAGACTTGATGATAATGAAAACACATATTGAGAAGCAGCACGAGTTCACCCTTTGAGTGCAGAGAGGACGACACAGTAGTAAAAAATGCAAATCTGTTAAAACCGGAAACACATGGTTTTTCGAAAAAAGCAACGGTGAACATACTACCGGAAGCCTTAACTATAGTGAAATAATAAGGCGAAGGGTGTCGCTATGTATGGGATGGTATATCTCATCCTATAGCCATCGTACTAGACGGTCGGGTGAAATACCCGCATTTAGTCTCATATGCTTGACTAAATGACACTTTCAAAGAGCGATAGCTTTTATGGAATTGAGTGCATTTTGTTTGAAGCTGGCATCGGATGAAGAGATCGGCCAATTGTTCTATGAAAATGCTGGCTTTTGTTTAAATCGTGGAAAGGGTTCGTCGATACCTCGGTCAGACTGAATAATACTGTCCAGTAATTCACAGGTGGAATGTCGAAGATGTTGGACGCGAGACATAAGGATAACAACCACAATATGTTGGAGACAATGTGAGGTGTGATAAGTTGCATGTTCTAAGCATGATTTGTAGAAAGTTCAACGCAGTATAACGACAGGACAACTGAATAGTAACCACCAGTGAATGTGCACGTTCACCATCAAGCACAGGTTACAAATCCTACCCCATTCCATGCAACCTGAACTGTTCGTCCAAGACCGTCCTCTGATCCACAAACGGTTGGATCAGCATCTGCAGTACCCGGGTAGTACCTGCCTTCATCGTACCGATGCACCGATATGAATAAGACACTGTGAAGTAGAGGCAATGATAAGGGAAATTAAGTCATGGAATGCGGCTACCTATCAAACAGCCACTAATGCAGACCAGCTTAGATATGGGAACGGTTTTATGCTCCAATAAAAAACTCATCGTTATGGTTCCAAATCAATATATATTCAACATTTGGGTACGAAACACTGAATACCCAGAAGAAACAACCGACATCGAGGACAATGAAGGAGTGAATGAAACATTGGCGTTTACATTAATTCGACTCCAATTAATGTCAAGTGCAAATAAGAATGATTCGTTCAGGAAATAACATTTCCATCGGGTCCAACATGGGAACCACTATCGATTTAAAAGTAGCCATGACTGCAAGAGACAGAACCGTTCAAAGCCAGCCCAGTCCAGGATGTGTCATTTAATCCCAACAAAACAAATCACAATGTTTGTCCGCTCGGCCTGTATCGAATGTTCTGGTGGTGTCATTTTCACAACTGCCAACCCCGACGATATCGTTTAACTTTACTTTTCCATATATAGAAAATTGTCCCTTGGATCTATTTAGATTTGTGAAAGTCGTTATTGCTTGGTCGCTTGGCTGTTCGCTGAGCTTGGTGACTGGATTTCACACGTTTCATCACCAATCGAGGAGATCATCAGTGAGGGGTTGAGTGAGTCACTCACCCAAAGCAAAGTAGCACACCCGAGCTACTTACATCCTGCAACATTCCCAATTACCACCGCATTTGTGTCGAGCTAGACAGATTGCAGAGTAAGCTTTCGAACTCCAAAACCAAAGCGTCAGAGATATGAATCCTAGCCTTATCTCTTGATGCCACCATATATACTGGGTCATAGTGCCTCCTAATGGAGGCACCGACTAGGACAAAAAATAGACGAATGTGACTGATACGGGAGCAATCAGTTCACTCAGGAGCTTGGTACTGGATTTCACACGTTTCATCACCAATCGAGGAGATCATCAGTGAGGGGTTGAGTGAGTCACTCACCCAAAGCAAAGTAGCACACCCGAGCTACTTACATCCTGCAACATTCCCAATTACCACCGCATTTGTGTCGAGCTAGACAGATTGCAGAGTAAGCTTTCGAACTCCAAAACCAAAGCGTCAGAGATATGAATCCTAGCCTTATCTCTTGATGCCACCATATATACTGGGTCATAGTGCCTCCTAATGGAGGCACCGACTAGGACAAAAAATAGACGAATGTGACTGATACGGGAGCAATCAGTTCACTCAGGTAAAATGGGCTTAGCAACTTGGACTGGGAGCAAAAGTACGAACAGCTGTTGGCATAAGACTTCCTGGCATGCAGCTGCATTGTTTTCACGCACATCGTAAAGTATCTGTGATAGGTGATTCGTTTGATACATAAAAGACGACAAGATTTCAGACAGCACAATCCGATGTTTCGGTTGCTGTAGACCATCCTTTTCAAAGGTGAAAACCTAATCAGGGAACATACATACCTTTGAGTCAGATAAAATGAATTTGGGTTGGAATAGTAGACGAAGTTGCTATCCGATTTGGGATTGAAGTGAGGGAGTGCGTGATTGAAATGTTATGCATACACAAAATAAGAAGAGGAACTAGGGAAAGGCTGCGATAGAATTTCACAATCACCGTGACGTGAAACCTCAGGGTATGTACTGAGTAACCGCATTTTTGTAAAGTTATCAAACACACAGCTGAAAATAGACAGGAGAATAAAAGGTCGATTAGAAGCCAAACTAAGATAAAAAAACCATTGTGGTCAAATGATTTTGTCGTAGCTGTTTTTGGTTCTTCCCCATCCAAAAGTCAGAATTTACGATTGTTCGCGCTTTACGATGAAAATGACAGAACTTGAGCCTTCAAAGCGGAGAGACCAAATAATCTTGCCGATGGATGAATAGCCTGATAATCCATAAAATCCCCAGGAGATAGTCCACAATCCAAAATAAAGTAGCATGTTTAGGATGACACCCATTTAGTGAAAATACACTAACCCAAAAACGACTGAGAAACACAGTGCACAGTGGTACGTACCTTGGATCGTTTTCAAATATCTTCTCCGTACCATTCCCATGATGCACGTCCCAATCGACTATGGCGATTCTGAGGGTAAGAGTATACGTATGTGACACTCGAAAAGTTGGTAGATCTTTCACAATAACCATTAGTTACACATTGTGCGTAGGCTCACCGCTCAAGACCATGGACCTGTTGTGCATGCTTCGCGCCCACCGCCACATTGTTGAAAAAGCAAAATCCCATACACTTATCAGTCAAGGCGTGATGTCCTGGGGGGCGGACCAGAGCAACTCCGTTTAAACTCTGTAAAAAAATGGATACCTTTTAGCAACCTCATGGGCAGTGTTTCACGTTGGGAAAACACATGGCCTTCGTATAGCTTATTCAGTTGAAGAATACCATGAATGGAATATTTGGCTTAGTTTTCTGTTAATATCAACCTAATTTGAAAATGAGTGTAGTTCACCAACTGCGTACAGATTGGTGTTCAAGCAGAACTTAAGATCAATGGAGACTCGGGGACTCACGCCTACGTGACGAGCCCCAAGAAAGACGAAACCGGTAGTGCACTGTCGAGAAGTTCCTAGCAATCTTACGAGTGGTGTATCATTTCAAGGGAATGTATAAAGCTTAAACCCACATGAGAACGAGGAAAAACGATGGAAGTGCGAATAAAATCAAGACCTACCTGGCCAGTACACACCTCATCTACTACAGCTAACACAGAACCGGCCGCCAGTCGGGCACAGTCGTACGTGTGCTGAAAAAGAGACAATGTTGAAAGGAGATTATTTGGACGACGAAGGCTCGTCAAGATAAGACGATTAAATGCGGAAATTACCCTGTTGAAGAATATGGAATTCTCCTCGTTTGACAAACTGTCCAGAGCGGTTTGATCCAGTGCGGCTGTTTTGGCTATCATGTCCACATAGGCTGCCGCGTGTACACGGCAGAGTTCCGTGCGAGTTGCATAACGGGCCTATTAGGAAGAATAAAACCTGATACAGGGGGTATTTGAAGAAAGGTTAAATAAGGAAACGCAAGGGTCAAACACTTCCGAGGGCGTACCGTTGGCGTCTTCCGACGAACTAACCAGACATCCCATCTTTTGGCACTTTAGAGCATTTGCAGTGAACTGGCACTAAATGCCTCCTCTCTACTTCAATTTCACAAATAAATCATGGTTGCTGTGGTGAAACCACGATATCTCTCACTGATATGTTGTTGGTGATTATGTTGGTAATGACTGTGGTCAGTTTGCGACTGGTCAGGCTAGATCTGTCCTAGTTTGGCTCTTCAAGAGAGGCATCCATTCTTAGTCGCGTTTGCGGAGAACGTGTAACACAGTGTCGGGAAACACGACATACATTTTTGGGACAGTGACGGAAATCCCCTCCGTCAGCGTCAAGGTTAGTATACCTTGCGGCCCAGAATCCCCCCATTCGATGAGACTGCTTTTAGTATAACCAAATTTTTTGCGTCACACTTGGAAGGTTCCAATTAAGTGCTCAAGTCCATATAGTTGCGTGCTGAAGAATGAAACAAGCCAACTGAAAGTGCAGCTGAGTACAGAAAGTGCAACGCTACATGTGGTCAAAGGGCGTAACTCACCTCAACGCGTTTACACCGACGAGCCAATCCATATTCATCTAGAAGCTCATAAGTACGGCGTATTCGGCTCGGTGCTTCTGGATGATTTCTGTGCATCAGAAAGCAAGAGAACACGAAAGATAGACGTCACAATGGAAATATGAGCAACTGTTAGAAGTGAGGCATACACTGCACTCGAGGAAACGCGAGTACTGTAACGAGTGAGGGTGAACACAACTGAGTGATACAACTAAAGATTGATGTGTTAGAGGAGGTTTGTTTTTTTTGTATGGAGACTTCACCCCGTAAGTGAAGCAAATCTATACTGAAAAGCGGAGAAACACTGCTTCTCGTCACACTACCAACAATCTATAAACAGCCCAGTGGAAGAATAAACTTCACCCGATAAGTGAAAATTCCATTTGAGAAGTTGTTGCTGGAGGAGCCAGTCAACACGTGTGACCGCGTGATGTGGATTGAAGGATGAGCGGCGCTATATCCTGTCTAAGTGCGAGTTAATCACACTGCTGATCAGCCGCTGGTGGCCGAACGGTTAAGTGCTGACCTACTAGCCAGGAGATCGATGACTCGGGACTCTCCGGAGTTTCGTGAGATGCGCATTGCCGATGATTCCCAATAAGGATGAAACAGCTGTGCGGTGATTCTCGGCCTTTCAGTATAGATCGCCTTCACTTAGAGGTTGAAATCTCCACTCAGAAACCATGCGTTCCAGAGCAAGCCTGACTCACATACAGCTGTTCAAATTGTCATAGAAGACAATATGCCCATGAGACTAACAATGGGTGTTACCAGTGACAATCTGGCAAAGCGCGATCTAGTAAACAAGTCGAAATTGCTGACCGAGTAGTGTAGTTTTAGTCATTTTAAAAAAGCATGCTACATTAACATATGATGGAATCTCAAATCTAGATTTATCTTCTGATTAAGGCTATGCTAAAAAACGAGGAGCATTATACGGCACGTCTTCGTTGGAAGCACCGAATGGATTTGTGGAAGCATGCAACTACTGGATATCCTCACAATCTACGAAATACGGGCTGTCTGCTCAGAAAGGAAATACCCCAAAATGGTCGCCAGGGTATTTTGTCTAAGTTACTGTCACTCGAGGCAGCTAACAGCGGACTATGTGATGTACGCGGTGTGATTGAAGGACGAGTGGTAGTGCACCACTGCCAACCATAGTTAAAGTTTATTGCTTAGAGCCTTATTCGAAAAATTACAAACTCAAATCTTTCTGAAGGTTCATGCGATGCGCACTGTGTATACTTTCTAATGAGTATAGACAGTGCCTCTCAGGGATTCATCGCAGGTTATATTCACTCGTAGGATCAAGGAACTTCAAAATTTCACTACCCCCAAAATATGAAAGAGCCCTCTAAAGAAAAGAAAAGCCGAGATCCAATGTTGAATGCGCGCCACACCCAAAACAGGCATTAATCCCCAGAAGGAAACAGTGGTCAACTTTACTTAGACATTCCCCAGTTTCCACTGTCGCTTGTTTGCCCCGAGAAAAAAACGTTCAGCTGTAGCAGCCTTCCGGTGCCTAGCTGCCATGCCACCCGAAGGAGGCATGAGGGCTGAGATAGTCCCATGTCGCCCAAGCCTAGACAGAGAAACTCGAGAGGCAGATGTCGGGTTCGAACCACGGACCTTCCGGTCAGTAAATTCGCGCTCTAACCACTTGGGCCATCTTGCCCCGAAGGGTGGTCTGATCCAAAACTTCATGCGTCAGGTATGTAAATTTCAGAAAATGTGCGACAAAAGGTGAACATACAGATTAGGTGTCTTCTTATCATTAAGAGAGATGTAGTTGGTCTGCCTATTCATCAGTAGTGATCCATTCATAGTAAACCTCTGTCATCAATACCGAACCTACTCATCACGCGCATCAATGATGAAGATTCGTACGAGTCCCTGAATACTAGAAACAGACATTCAGTGACCCGCCAAGGACTCATCTCAGAGGAGCTACTTTCAATCAAATATGATTTCAAAAAATGAGTAAACTTGAAACGCAGATGAGCAGTACCAAAAGAAGGGGCGGTACGTGGGCATTAAAATCTTCACCAGCTGTAGCCACAACACGATCTAATGCGAAGAGAATTCAATCACTGACTGACGCCATAATATTCAACGACTCGAACATAGCTGACTTACGGGTCTTCCTCATTCTTGTGATTCTCCATTCGACTATCATAGACAATACAAGTGCTGGAAAAATAGTTGAGAAGTACGGGAAAGTAAGGACCTCGCAAGTTGAGAGTGGAGATGATACTGTTGAGAGAAAATCATAATTACGGTTCTATTTTATGTCTGGTGACACAACTGGGCAAACAATCAAGCAATGGATGAAAGTACAGACAAAACCAACAGTTCAAGCCGTATCCGAAATTTGTACGGAAGCTATTCCCATAAAGGCGAACACGATGAAGTGGGCGATTTCAACCCCCGATTATATGCAGCTGTGAAAAAAAAACTGTGAAAGTTGGGTTTTTGGAAAAGGCCGTGGAGTTGTCGCTAGGGGGAAATTTGCCAGAGGTCTACAGAAACTCAGCATCGGACTCATTTCCAAACCACACACGGGCAAACAAAGAGGGTTTCGGAGCAACAGCTACTCACCGATGTAAGGTCAATTAAGGCATGTTACATAACCAAGCAGCTGTTCGTGACCCAAACACCAATCCAAGAATGATACAGATGAAGTTAAAAACTCGAGTTCAAGCCACTTAGATCTTGTCTTTCACCTCTGTTGATGTTGGTTACCCACATTACCGCTTCTCCTAGCCAGAAATGACAGTTTTTCTCGGTAGACGCTTACGCTCGGTTCAATGATGGTTAGTTGGTTTCTGCGTCAGAATAGATGACAAAATAGCATAGTAATTTCGGAGCCGGATTAGGTCAACTGCGCTCTAAAGAATGGCGTGGGAACTCGTACAAAGAACCCGAAATCAAACGAAATGACGTCAAACTACCGGTTGCTTTGGTTACTGTGTAAGGAAATATCCATTATTCAACCTGTAAACCGGAGTTCTTCGACTTCCAACTTTTCGCTACAGTCCCATTCATGGAATAAATCCACTTCAGTAAAATCGCGAATGATGTAAGCATGACAGGTAGCAGCATCCGCGCTCTCACAAATACCATACTTTCTGAAAGGGGAAACAGTCACTCAGATAAAATCCGCGCACTGCAACCTGTTCGTTGAAACTAAATTTCTCAGCTTTATATTCAGGAAGCACTTAATTTGGACTACGTAACTAAGCAAACACCACTCAGTTTACTCGGCTCCCAAATAATGCGCCTTAACGGATTCATTCATGATGGTGGACCTGGGTGGACCGAATAAACAACGAAACGGCCCGATCCACTAGGTGATGTCTGCTGACGATATTACTTAGCCGGAAATGCTGGGTCTGAAGGAAGGGTTTTCGGTGGTTCTGGTGGGTGATTGCAACTTCATGTAGGAGTTATGCGATTTTTTGCAAAGTGACACTTGAGATCGTCTGATGTAGTCTATGAGGACAATCGACAGTTCCTGTACTACAGTCATTTCCAACGCAGTTTTTGTCGAAGTTTCACTTGGCGCCCTTCATTATCTAATCAGTCGTGGACACAAACAGACCACATTGCAATCAGTTTTCGATGGCAAGGATGTGTGCAGGACATCAAGCCTTTTTGAAACAGCTATTACGACCCTGATCAAACCCTGGCTTACGAAGAAATCACTGCTGACTTCGATAAACGTCCCAGAAAAAATCGGCTAAACGACTGGATGCAGCCCAGTTAATAAAGCACAGCACATCTCGCAGCCTTGTGTACTCGTCCTATCAGCGACAAACCGAAACCTTGACGGTGACAGATGATGAGCTTGATAAACACCGCGCGGACTTTGGCAATGCGATTGTTTACTTCATCTTTCAGGTAAGCAGTTCTCCCTAGGTATGCGTAGTTTTCGATCAATTCGAGCGTGTCTCCATCGGCAGGGAGAGTGTATGGGTATTTCATCTGATCACTCTAGTAACATCACTTTAAACTCTCGTGAAGAGGAACTCAATTCAAAACGATGGGAAGCGTCAGCTTGTTACTGGTATTCTGTGCCCTATTCTAACCATCACAAATCGGTACTATGTGGTATGCGTACTCTAGTTCTCAAACTGGTTGCCCTGTTAGTGGTTCAGCAACGTCGTGTGCCGGTGTATCAAACAATTTGTTCGTAACGTCGTCGGTGACAAAATTAAATAGACATGCAGACATTGGGCGGCCTTGTCAAACACCGCTCGAAATGATAAAACGTGAAGCTAATACGCTCGAACTTGTCCAAAAGTGTGCGCATAGAGAGCCTTTAGGGTGTCAACGAATTCTGAAGGAATTCGTTTGATGAGACAGTTCACAAGATGGTCCTACCGTCGGCGTCAAAGATGCTTTCTCTGTCAAGTAAGACGCGAACAGACGGTCCTCGGTATGTGTGGTGCAGTTCCATCGATGGCCCGGCCGGGACCCTGTCTGTTTTTCATGGGTTGATTGTTTACGCACCGAGCTTCGTTCATGAAGCACAACAGATACCACGATTTTAGAAGCGACGCTGACGAGGCCGACACCAGGGTGGCTGATGTAGGGGGTGCTTTGATCCTTCTTATTAATAGGGACGATGGTAGCATATTTTTCTCCAGCGATCCCAATGCCGTTCAACAAGAAAGGAAGTTGACAGAAGTATTTTGCCCAAAGCCCAATGCGTCTTGATATTCAAGTTATGAGTTCAGCACTTTCTTCACTGATTGTTTCAGGTTGTTTTCTACGGTTAACCCAACTAATTGAAATAAATTCCTTGAATTCCAACAGCAGATGTAGCTTCCATCTCGATCGCAAGGTCGAATAACCACTCTTCACGGACTTTAATGATATTCTCAGTAGTCGTTGGGTGGCTTAAGCGCCGGGTTGTATCCATGATCAACAGGAATAGCTTGTGGAGGACCAAGCGATCCGAGAAACCGAGCAGATATCCGAGGAACACCCCGTTGTCGAGTAGTAGAGTCAGTAAGGCATCCCGGTTGAGTGACCGACACTGTGGTGTCAGCAGGAGTTGGCTGTGACATATAAGGGCAGCTAAGCTTAATATATGTTCTGTAATTCGATGGCTGACGTCTCAGAACCATCGCTAGAATCGGTCGGAATCAGCGGATTTATAATGAAATCAACAGCAAACAGGTCTCCGGTGAAGCAGGTATTTCACTTAACTAATGCACCAAACATTGAAAGCTAAGGTGACATGGTCATTTTATGCATGCCAAGTTATGGCCTGTAGAGAATATCGTTTTCCGTTATCGTGGAAACCTAGAGGTGAGTGCAGTATGATATGGCAGGGGGGAATGAAGGATTTTATGAAACGCCTGGATGCTGTTCGTCTCCAGGGCGGAGTCCACGTGACCATTTTTATGCTCAGCTTAAGACACTGTAAGACACGGTAGCTGAACGACGCTAGTCGCGTTCATTCTGCAGTCCCTGTCTAGATAGTCTGATTGCGTTTTGGAGATATAGACACCGCAGACATTTGTGACAAGCCAGGCCTCGGTACCGTTCCCAGTCCCGTTTGTTCTTGTCCATTACAAAATGGTATGGTTTTATCGCAGTGAATCACCAACCAGAGAATTGGTATTGCCGTCAATAATGATAAATGCATATATTTCGTGAAGTCCTGACAGCTCATCTATTTATGGCAAAGAGGCTATCCAAATCTATTTCAGAATGCACGACCTGAAGAAAAAACGAAACCCAAATCTGACTAACCTTGGAAAATGTTTATGGAGGGCCACAGGGTGAGTGCGCTTCAAATAGGACATATGCTGGTCAATTCGGATAGCATCCTCTGGGTCATGTATATGTTTCTCCGGCTTCATTATGGGGACTTTAACGTCCAACCTGGAAGCAGCATAGAACGACAACATTGAGACGGACCGGCACGACTAAAGGTGGCATAACCTTAAAATCGAACGGCATAACATGAATATGGCTTACGAAGGCACCGTGGCGGTTCTCGCTTTCCTTGCTCGTGTGTGGGGCATGGGGTTGAGGAGAAAGAAACTTAGTTTGACGAAAGAAACTCGGTGCGAAAACCAGCATGCGATGAAACGAATGTGTCCATTCACCTCGAAGAAAAAATCTGCCTTCTGTGGATATAAAGTGTAGTTTTACAGGCCATTCCAAGGAACTTGATCCATAAGTAACATCAGGTGGAATGTGCCAGACAGGTGCGGTGCTCCTCTCCCTTGAAAAAAACACGCTCCCCAAAAGAGGGTGCTTTCTCGTGTGAAAGACACCCAGTATGAACCATGTCTCAAGCTTCCAGTATCGAGGTATTCCCGAGAATTTAAAATAGCATCTGTGCGCGTTCGAGTGGATATGTGGCTTCGTCTAAACTAAATGCCCGGAATATTCCTTGGCATATTTTTGTTAAAGCTGGTGCTGAACCTGTATAGTGACTATCAGCGATGATCCCACATGTGAATGTGTTCCAGGAATCCTTTGGTATACGATGTAAACCCAGAGCGAGATAACTTACCACAAATACAACGGAAAAAGCTTATTATAACTTTTGAGAACTAGCTGGAAATCTAGTCATAGTGCGTTGCCATTACTCTGTATAGCAACTGCGAGATAGTCTAACGAAAGGTGGTGGGCTTTTGACTTCTACTAAACTACGGAGCAAGCCAAATCAAGTCAAGTTGGGACCAACCACTCGTGTGGAGATAGTGAGTCAACTGCACCCGTGACACCAACCGTTTAACGTCATTCGACTGTCAGAGCTGGATCCATGGGGGAGAGCATTTTCATTGTGGTGCTTCCTCTTGGGGAGTAAATCCACCAGCTTAGGACCGTCTCCTCTTCGATCCCGATGTGTTTTCCCCTTCAGGAGGCTTTGCAGTTGAAAAAGTTCGAAAAGCTCAAAGCGTCCCCTCGGTAGGGCCATTCCTCTGGGGCGGTTCCTGTAGATGGACTAGTGTGTATGAAAACCGACCAGGCTATTAATCGGTGTTCAGTGCTTTGACATACTATACATATCATATATATGATATATAAGCGAGTAGATTAGCAAAAAGTCAAAATTATGGCACTTGGAGTCAACACAATAGGGAGTGTGGCTAAAACAGTGGAGTAAAGGTGTGGGTGGCTTCGGTAAATAAACGATTCAAGTCTCTGGGGCGATAGATGAACAAACAACTAAGCGATTTACTAAAGTCTGTAACAAGAGAGACATCCGATTTGAGCTAGTGGGGGCGCTGAATGGGTTGAATGCTCTGCCATCCAACTTACCAAGTTTGTTCGGGCAAGTGTTTCTTTTCGGCAGCAGGGACTACTTCGGGTACCTGGAATACGGACAGCGACCGCCATCGAAACCTTAAAACCGAGACACAGTTCGCTATTGTTTCCAGGACACTGTGAAGGGAGAAGGGGATCGATAAATAATACCTTGAAATCGCTAGTAAGACGCACTGAACAATAAAAAAAAACAATTTCCTCACCAACCCATATCAACCAAGTACAATGGAGTGAGGCTGTACTGGGAATACTATCATATTCAGCTTAGCGTCGACAAAAGCGGTATTAATGGATGTCTGTTACTGATCTCTCTTCTAAAGGATTCGTTCATGTAGTTGAAAACCTGACATCCCAACATTATAACACCTAATAAGGAGCATGCTCGTATCTCGGTTTGCATAACTGGTTTGTGTTCGCTAACTGGGGTCATTCGGTTGAAAACATTTCAAGGGAGAAGTCGATAAATAATACCTTGAAATCGCTAGTAAGACGCACTGAACAATAAAAAAAACAATTTCCTCACCAACCCATATCAACCAAGTACAATGGAGTGAGGCTGTACTGGGAATACTATCATATTCAGCTTAGCGTCGACAAAAGCGGTATTAATGGATGTCTGTTACTGATCTCTCTTCTAAAGGATTCGTTCATGTAGTTGAAAACCTGACATCCCAACATTATAACACCTAATAAGGAGCATGCTCGTATCTCGGTTTGCATAACTGGTTTGTGTTCGCTAACTGGGGTCATTCGGTTGAAAACATTTCATCTCCAATCGAGATGACAAAACCCATGCGTTTTCTTGGAAATACAGAATGCGAACAAGAAATCCTACAGACTAGTTCGACAGAATAAAAACTGAATAACTGGTTCGCCTTTTCCCCACGATGGTCTAAGGCCAGAACAAGGCTGCGATAGAACTAAGACAACCATCAATAACTTATAATAGATTTGGTGACCACAACTCCCAGACCGCTTCTCAGTTTGCGCCGTTAATATACTGAGCCGCTAACGGCTTACCTCGGATGTACTTCCCCTACCGGCTCCAGCGAAGGCATTGGGTCTCCGAGGAGTGCCGAGACAGTATGGGCAGCACTTTCCGCTAAAGAGTCGTGATAGTAGCCACCCTGAAAAGAGAGTATTGATTAACCTTTGTGATTCAGTCACATTCTAAAGGTGTCCACTCAGATTTCATTAAGGAAACAAACATCGTGCCGAGGAAACGAGCAATAAGGTTTCGCGATTATAGAACGGATGATGACCAAACGACAATGACAACCTACCTCCAAAGAGACGATTATTTTACCCTCCGCCAGACCCATAAGTTTGTGCGTGAAATGAGCAAACAAGGGCGGACTGACTTTGAGTTGACCCTAAAAAGTAGACAAAAGCTGAACGGCGTAGGATACATGCAGTATAGGATTCGGACAAGCATAAACTGCAAAAATGGTATTCAAAGCTCACCAGCGGACACCCATATGCACAGTCGTAACCGGCCGAAACGAGGATTAAGTCAGGATCAAACTGAAAAGTAATAATGGAGTTACGTGGTGAGATACTAAGTATGCACAAGGTACTATAGGCAATCAATCTAAAAGAGAACAGCTATCAGATTTATAGGGCTGAAGGGATTCCCGATCAAAGTAAGCGACTCAAAAAGATGCAGTTGGACGGCCTCCGAAACTGCGAATTCCAATGTTTCGATTCGTTCGCGGATCCTGCGATTATACCGCACATGAACAGAACGTAATGCGCCGCACAAGACTGATGTTTTGGCTGTCGGAATCCTGGGGAATTTTATCGTACAACTAATCGAACAATCCAAAGTAACTGTCTCATGAATCGTACTTCATTCAGTATTAAATTGAAACCCTGCCAAAAATGTTGATAATACATCAGTGCTTCGCCTATACGCGGTGTGCTCCGTCAACCAAATCCAGATGGTGACATGGGATTCCCTGACTTGAGTTATCGGTTCCACCTCTCTGGGACTATTTTGCAGGAATATATCGCATACAGATGAATGAACAATGAAGCACACGAAACGCATTTCTTAGAAGAGGAACTACACAATGAAAGACCATGCTGATAGAGGCCGAGCTTCCAAAAGCCCAATAGCATAAAATGAGCAACCAACGGCACTAGTGTATGACATAAGAGGCGCAAAAGGTCATCGTAAAAGGGAACAAACGAGTCCTCAACAGACTAATCTAAACAGACGGTTATGAGAAGTGCGCACATGTGGAACAACCAGCATCATCATCTTGAGAGATGGGCAGAGTACTAAAGAACAATTCACCTGACTTGGTTTTAACGAAAGACTCAACTGAATCCAGCTATATCTCTCGTTTATGACGTTCTTCTTTAAATAAATGTACTTCACAAGGAAGTTTCATGTTCAACTTGGTAAGATATTCAAGATGTCGCAGTATTTTCTCAAACGAACACACTGCTCATAGGGTTGCTGCAAACTTTTCGACAGCCCACGACTGGTCTAGCCCTTCTTGAAGCACATTGGATAGGCACAGTCCCGAGTTCCAGGAGAACGTTGGATTGACGGAAACTTGAGGACCAAACCTTTCTGATGAGCCCAAAGAAGGCAGAACCCGCAAAAATCACCCCGTTTTGTCGCCAATCTGTACCCCTACCTCTCGTAAAGCCTGGTCACCAAGGCTTCACAGCAGGAAGCGGACCCTCCTAGCTAAGCGCGATTAAGCTTTTGAAAAGTGAAATCAGATGTCGTCTCTGGCAGGATCCTGACATCCGCCCCTAATTCGGGTTCGCTGGTTACCCCTCTTGTATTACAAGCAATCAGGCGAATTTTTTCTTGGCAAAACATATACTCATAAGATTGTTAGAAACTCTCCACGGTGAGGTACTTCCATTGTGATTCTAATCTGCGGAAAGATCTTGTGAAAACTAACGAGCCAACCTCCTGGTGACCGTGGCATCATCCAGCGCAAGTTACTCGAGAACCGGGAGGATAATATTCAAGAGAATGAACCTGAGTTCGGCCCTGGGGGGTGCTGTGTTGACGATTTATATACCATCTCACATAAGTATCTATCCGTCCAACGGTCGAAAGTGTTATTTCATACTGATGTAAACGCTACTTATGAATGCAAAGAACACCAGGCTCGCCAGCGTCTATCGTTCGAAGGAGTCTCGCTTTAATAAATACCTCTTTCAAAAACGCTACAAGTTATTCCCCGTGAACGTGTAAAAGGTTGAGTTTCCCACATCCACCTATATCTGACAAAGTTGCCTCCTTCCTTTTGAGTTCTTTCGGGAAGTACCAGCGGAATCTCCTCTAAATACCTCTAACACCTGTCATCGAACGGCTCCAGGGGCATTCGCTCACATAAACCGGGTAAGCTGGGATCGAGTCCCTGGAGATATAAAGAATTTTGTACAACATTAGCATGAGCCTCACACATGCAGCGTGAGGGGCTTTATCGTAAAATTCCGTAGGATTGAATCCGAACCTTATAATTTAAAAACCTGACGGTCAATGTGGTCAGAGAACTCGCCCTCTCGGGGAAATTTATTTACCCTGACGTCTTGGTAAAAAGCGATTTTTACCAGTCTAAGGAGCTGATGTAGCATTTACTCCCCCCAACAATTACAGGGAGTAAAACGACAGAGTGTGTTCAACCCTAATATGTATCAAAAACGAGAATTTTGAGAATATAAGACCAAAAGGAGCTTTCAACCTTTGACCACTAATGTTTCCGAAGTGTTAACAGCGTCTGGCGCATATAACGAAGGAAGGTTTTCGGGAAGATAGACACAACCTTGGAAAACGACCTATTAACTTTCCAGAGGTGACGATGACAAAGGTCGCACTCTGGATTTCGGGGCCTCAGAGCCAATTCTGCCAAATCGGATGCTGAGTGGAAACATCCTAAAAACAATCAGGAAATGACCTATCGGTGAAACATGACAGCCTCAATCAACAAGCTCAGCTATGTTGGCAGCTGCCGTTTCCTTCTATGGAGACACCGAGGTGAGTTACATAGCTGGATAGAAGTACTGACAGTTCGGACACGTGTTCGATGGTGATGATGCACCAAACTGTTGTCATCAGTGGATAGTTATTCACATCACCTATCAGCAAACGATCGGACGGTTCCAGCATGAAGTCTTTCACTTACACCGTTTATATCAGCCTAGTACAAGCCATCGTCTTCCATTAATGCCCCAAACCATATCTTCTTAGTGTCAGTGAACAACAATGTGGCACATTGGTACACTACCCGGTTATTCAGGGCTACCAACTACTCCATTTCTATCATCCTGCAAGCTGTTCTTGAACATCGTTCATATCAAACTACAAAGCGATATGTATGATAAGTACGAAGCCCAGAAAATGAGTAGGCTACCATTTACAACAATAACAACAAAATAACAAATCCACTGGTGCCAGTGACAGTCTAGCTGAAATCACAATAAAGAATTACCAGGCCGGTCACTGGCTAGAAAAGTGTAAACTTACCTCATAAGCCACAGGCAGGATCAAGCGATGAAAAATTGCTAAATATTCCGCATCCCCGAGGTCATCCTGGAAGTGATCAAGGAGGGACAAGTAAAAAGTCAACTTAGAGTAGTACGGCTGGAAAAAATTAACCCAACGGAATAGTTGGAGAATTGAGAGATGTGTATAAGAAAGGAACAATGTACTCAAGACTGCGATGAGCTTATAGACACTTACTCCACCGTTCAGGGGAATATTAATGTTGTAGCCACGACCGCGACCACTTCCAATGAAATCAAAGTTTGACTCGCGTAAACTCGGCCAAAATGTTTGTTCATCGTAACGGTGGATGGAGATATATAGAACTCTGAGGACAAACGAGGAAATATCGGTCGAAATTTAGAAAGTATAGAAAATTAAAAAAGGTCAGAAACAGATGAAATAGAAAATCCAGATAAATGTATGAACTTACAACGTATACAACACTGAATTTTTAAATTTCCCAGTGTGCTCTTTAAGAGGTCCAAATAAGGGGCTTGTTAAATGCGGAATATATTCAGTGTTCCAACATCGAAAATAAACCTATGAAATCCCGAGGTCCAGAACCACGTAAAGTAAGGGTATCAAATAAGAGCAACATCCCGAGTCTGTCAATCCGAAAAGTGCCAGCAGAAACGACACATTGATATGCACCTTTTGGTAGCAAGGTAACGTGATTTAGAGTTCATAAGGTAGGACCGTTCAAGCCTAACACCCTTTCGGTGCCTAGATGCCGCACCACCAAGAGGTTGCACGAGGGCTGGGATACCGCCAAGCCTAGATAGGGGAAATCGAGAGGCAGATGTCGGGTTCGAAACACGGGTCTTCTGGTCAGTGTGTCTCCACAGCTTATCAAACTCAGGACAATCGAAAACCAGCTGGCGAACAGACTTGCAGTCGCCATATTACAGGTGTTCAATTTGGACATTGGATCATTCGTAGCAATGTCCGTATGAGACTAAATGGTAAGTTACTGAATCACTAACAACCGCTGTCGCACCGTCAGCTTTTTGAGTTACTAGTTCCACATATTCCCGGTACAGTTTGAATTTCCTAGAGTTTTCCCAGAGTGCATACAACTGTCAAGCACAACCACACACAAGGACTGTTAATCTATGTCCTTCAATCTTTCTGACATCAAAGTTGTTGGACCAAACTGTTGAGGAAAAAACACATCAACCAGTAGGTGTCAAGACTTCAAAAGCGGCAACACAACTGTTGCAACCGACAACAACTGAGTCAACACCGGGAAATCTTTGAACGTACCAAAATGCAAAATTAATAAACTGTTTCATGTTCGAATGGCTGATAGAATGACTTCTGGATAAAGCATAGTTGAAAATTACATACCTTGAGCTGTCATAAAATGAGTACTGAGTTGCCTGTCCGTGATGTACGTCCCAGTCAAGTATGAGTACCCTGAAAAAGAGACCTCCAGTGATAACTCGCAGCACTCTGAGGCATCAAAGAAATAAATCGACCCCACCTCGCAAAAAAAGCGGTGGGTGTGCAATGCACTGTGATATTTTCAATAACAGTTGGGCTACTTGGAAAATATCGGTAACTACGACTAACGGGAGCGTTCAATCGAAAGAGTGGCCATGCCATATCAGAAAACATAAATATTTACGTCAAAAAGGCTAATCTAAACAGGATCTGTCGATAACAACTGTACATAACGTACCGATTGTATTCTAGTTTGTCCAAAGCATATTGAGCCGCAAGTGCAACGTTGTTGAAAATACAGAATCCGCACGCCTCGTCTTCCATTGCATGGTGTCCAGGGGGTCTAGGAACAATGAGTATAGTACCAACTAGAAAATTTGAACATAGGTGCTACTGGATTTGCTGTAATCTCCCAGGGAGAAAAGGGGTTTTTTCACCCCATCTGGGGGTGTATCTAAGCTTGTTTATACTAAAGCGTGAATGAAATGGACCGCCACTGTCAGCCTTCAACTACAGTGGCTTCTCTAGGGGGGATACTGTATCTGAAAAAATGTCGACCAATATACGCTTGCAAGTGAGAGCTCCCGGAAGCCACACAATCGTGAAGACACACGAAGAAAGAATCATTAGGGGTAATAAGCCAAAAGTGATGGTCGCAGAGTACTTTGTGACCCATTTCATATCACAAGACGAGTATGCCTGTTCATTGCAACCTCTTTTTCGAAAGGCTTTAAGGGAGGTCGATGAAAGACCAGGAACTAACCACGGGCACCAATGGAGGACAGTGTCAGCGAAGAATCACACATGCGATAATGTCAACAATGAGCTAAGAAGCAGCAGTCGATCAAAACCGGTATACACTGAATCAAAACTGGGGTCAACTTATTGCCCTAGTGAGCTAAAACCCGACTACATATTATCAATCAGTCATTCTTAGTTACCTGCAAGAGTAGTGCGAGAATCAGTGGTCGTTCACCTGTAGCACCCTTTCGGTGCCTAGCTGAGTGCCACCCGAAGGAAGCACGAGTATTTAGATACTGTCAGGTTTCCCAAGTCTAAACAGGAGTAGTCGAGGTGCGGAGGTCGAGTTCGAAACACGGACCTTCTGGTCGGTAAATTCACGCTCTACCCACTGAACCATCTCGCCCCGAAAATCAGTGGTATCACTGTGAGACAGTGTATGTGCCTCAGTACTAAGTGTACACCTAATACAACCAACCAGCTTCGAACGTCAGAACACTCGGACGCATTTGAGCCAGGTGGAAAGCCCTACCGATGCAACAAAGACGAGCGATTACATCAAACTGGGACTGAACGGCAAAACTAGGACGTAATAGCTACACATTTTGTGGCAGGTGTTGTCTCAGGTGTTGGTGAACTTTCACATATCTGAACGAGTTAAGCGTAACCTCTGATACAAAGATATCTTGTCGCCTTTAAAAATCGCTCCTAAATTTTGTGAATGGATTCGAATCAGCATTAAACGGCTGAGTCTGCAAGCTATCTCAAACAACAATTGTGCTATACGGATGATTGTATTGAACCTGAAGGTTCAGAAGGAAAAAAACGATTTCGCATCCAGAATGGCAAACGGGAAGCTAAAGTAAGTCGAACGGAGCTAAGAATAACTAAAACTTAAACCTGTAACTAATATGAAAAACAATACAGGAGGAAAGTACCGCAAACCTGTCACGGAGAAGCAGGAAAAAGGCATGAAAAGGAATTATGCCTCTTACTCACCGAACAAGACAAAATGCGTTTCGAACCTCGCCACGATGAACCGACTCCACTGCTTGAATAAGAGATCCGACAGCAAGTCGCGCAGCCACGTTCGTATGCTTCAAATTAGAACAAAATCAAGATGTCAAGCCTATGGTGCGGGCTAACAGGAGATACCGCACCGTGGCATGAGGGTTGTTTAAGCTAGAGTAACATGCAGAAGACCCGATCGTTGCTACTCAACCTACCGTTGTCTTTCAACGGATGTGCTCTAATGTGATACACTACGAGCTCAAGATAGCTCAGTTGTTAGGGCGCAAACTTACCCACGGGAAGGTCCGCCGTTCAGACCTAATCCCTGCATCTCGACTGCTCCTGTCTAACTTGGGAATCTGGTAGTAGCTCAGCCCTTGTGAGTTCTTCGAGTGTCACGGCAGCTATGTACCAAAAGGGTGTTACAGCTTAACTATATTAGTACGTATTACCATGCACTACCGAGGCACGCTAAAAAGTGCACCAACAGCGACAGTTTAATAGGTGTTCGAGGGGCGAAGGAGTTCTCACCCTTCGAAATAAAAACTACAACCTAAAACATATGGTGACCTAGAGTCGGTTGAAGTGGTCCCTTCGGAATATCGGAATAATACCCATTGCACCGTATGCTGGCAGATATCAACTGCCACAGTGCTCATGTTGTCCGTCACGTTTAAAATCTTACTGTCCATACCAGTGAATTTGGTGCTCGTCCACTAATGCGATAATAGATTTCGCGAGATCCCAACAAATTGCCTCGAAATATAAGCTCACTAGAAAACAACTGTATCCCTACACAAATATTATGGTAACTGTTGCGAGAGTCGAGTGGTTCCAGGTCAAGATTAGAAGAGAGAATAGGAGAGCATAATGTACGCTTCGATCGTCTAATAACGGCGGTACATTTGCTGAAAATATAGTGAGAATTACCAGTTAATGGTGTATGAAATGTATGGTCATGACAGTAATCTCCCACACCGATTTGCAGGTGGACAGCCGTTACACCAATGGACGCACGACAGGTGACCAGTGTTCTTTGGATTATGACTGCGCTTGTGAGATTATACCCGGAGGGAGGAGAAAAGCAGTAAACTTGCAAACAAAAATCAGTTCAAGCGATACTCAGAAGACCAAAAGCCTTTCGGGGTGCCTCGAAGTGCTTTCAGCTCGAGCAAACTCTGAAATTTTGGGCAAAGCGGTCGCAACATCATCATCATTATCATCA
>NW_008751799.1:1292642-1297854 GCF_000715545.1 Opisthorchis viverrini
GCGCCCACACCTAGACAGGGCTTTTCACGATATGACAACCATGAATCACCGAGACACGTAGGTGGCCTCAGAAGTGACTTTTTTTGGCGAGGTGCGTTAGATACAGGCTGAAATGTGTACCAACTTTTCCTGTTGAAATACCACAACTTCCACCTTTGTTTGCCTGCAAGAACTTGATATCGGATAACTGTTTCACATCAGGGTAGTACAGTCTTAGAGCATGAGTTATTGGGATTGAAAAAAGGCATAGTTTGAGATTGCTGTCCCCTCCGGTTCACCACATTGCAAATCTTTTAAGGTTACTTTTGACGAAGCATCTCCTTTTCGTACAACGTCAAGCTGATGCTACTGTTCGATCTCTCATACCCAGGCTACCTGGACAAGTTCTTGCTTAGCTGCTGGCAGCTTGAAACACCTTGCCAACCTCGTGGTTCACGGTCGCTTAGCCAACGGCTTCGCCTTGCTGCGCCCGCCGGGTCATCATGCCATGCACTCAGAAGCCTGCGGCTATTGTTTCTTCAACAATGTTGCCATTACGGCTGCAAGCTTCTTAGATCCGCTGCCAAATGTGCTTCAAGTGGAACAGAAGGTTGGTCCAAATGTTCGGAGAACACGATCCAGGTCAAAGGGTACCATGGATATAACAAGGGACACTACAACCACCCGACGGCCGATGTGGCAAGAGTTTATTTGTGTATGTGCAATTCATGGTTGTACGTGAGCTGGGATACTGCCATGGCGCCCACATCTAGACAGGAGGACGATTAGGGTCCTCAACCAAAGCCTTTGGCTCAAAAGCCTAACCGCAAGGCAGCGGTGTTTGGCGGGAAATGCAAATGCGTTACCATTTCTGCGGAACAAGTCGCCACATGTTCCAACCCCCAACCTGGAGGGCCAGGAGACTGTGTTCGTCAGACCTCTAACCATTGACCAACCTGGTATGAGAGACTCTGTGAGTGTCGCGAGACACTCTCCAGTATAGCTCAATGGATCGCTGAGGTGCGCAAACCGTCACACCACGGTAAGGTCCAGTCTCTTCGTGACGGCCCAGTCTCTTTGTCGCAACATCACGGCAAACGTGTGAGAATGAAGCTCCACCACCGTATTACATTTATTTGCAGTGTGTCGGGGATTTATGACGAAATACTCTTCTTTCATATATACACAACAATCAAATACCAAAAACTGGGGAAACATGCAACACAAATAGTTCATATATTCAACACTTACTTCGTTAAAGTAGGCTGAATCAAGACCGCCAGATAAGGACCTTCGTTCATTGTCGTTCATGTGTTCGGTTTGAGCTGTCTTGACAATATGGGTGTTTCGATGGATATAAAGAAGTATGTCATCTTGCGCAGGATCAGCCTATAGCGGGTGTGTAATGTAAACGAAAAGCTCTTATCCAGGCAACCTACAGTCATCAGTATACACCGAGAAAGTAGGTCATAGGAATCACACCGGTCCCTAACGGCCACTCCCCGTTCAGGGCACTCGGGATAAGTCGGGTACCATTCGTTTTTGTGTAGTAACATACGATCATCGTAGATAAATGCAGTCCTACGAAGTAAGCGATAATCAGGTACACCTCACCCTCTGTTGGCCGAAAGACGCCTGTGGAAGAGCTTAAATCAGAGGAAGTCGTTCAAAAGATCAAATATCTACCTCACGTCCACCAGCTCCAGCAAATACGATCGGAATGTCTTCGTCACCAAAAGGGGCCCTGAGACGATTTCGCCTGCGTTCTCTAGGTGTTACGCCCTAAGGAAAAAAAACACACGTCAATTTTGAATGCGAAACAAGTTGGATAATTAATGGTTGAAACATAACTGAACGCCGAAAAGTGACAAAAAACCGCACGAGGTACTTGACAGCATTGGTAGATATCTCTTTCCTACGGGACCCTTGGTTTAACGTAAGGCAGACAATCAAGTGCACAATTAATAGGAATCTGTGGAACGTAGTCTATCGAATATTGCACTTGTAAATGATAGTGTTAATGGGTCTGTGAGGTTTCCATAAGCCTAATACACTTCAACGAACCTGGTCATCGTCGACAACTTAGAAAACGGCCATTTGGATATACCGAGTAAGCATAGGTTAATTAGTGGTTGAGTGAGATGGTAAGTGGGACCAACGCTGAGACGTAAGACAACATTGGTTGGACCTTGGTTCGCATCAGAAATGAATTTCTATTCTTCGGTTACCCGGCCGGATAGCGTCTATCCAGTGTTTAACCGGTGTTCTACCGGACGCTCATAGGCTCAGATCGTAAAGTGTTCAGAACTGTTTCAAGTCAAGGCGTTTAATCTATTTATTTAAGACGTGCCATTTGGTAGATTTTTTTCACTCGGATACAACCTATGCGTTAAGAACTCTGTCAGATTGCACTCCGCTTGTACCGTGCACCCATTTATTCGCAATCATGAGCCAAATTATGAGCAATGTGGATGAAATGGAGGCCCAGGGAATGTAGGGCGTGGAACGCAATGTCATGCTTTACAGAACTGATTGTGTTTCAAGTGTACGGGCTTGCAGGATGAACAGATAAACCGATCGTCCAACTATTCTAACCACTTTGCGCCAGCCGCCACTACCTTAGAGGTGCTGTGCATCCCATAAATAACAAGACACCTGTCGATAATGAAACCAAATCCCCACTTTTAAGTGTGGAGGGCCAGTGCGAATGTACCATTTTGATCGGGACACCCGAGGAGAAAGTAGCACTTCTCTCGAAGACTTGAGATGATGAAAACACAAAGAACATAGCGGCCTGGGCGAAAGCCGACTACGAAATTCTCTCCCTGGGTTCTCCATCCGAGTTCCGTTGGCTGAGATGATTCCACTCTCTGGAGGGGTAATCAAGATCACCAAGGCGTCTCTGGTGGACAGAAGCATGATGAATTCCAGGATGATCATCTGGGGGTCATTTTCCAGGAGAAGCAAGCCAACAAAACTGACGAAATCGCTCCTTGGTGGTGTTGTCACAAAGTCCAAATGCGGAACACTTAATTCAGAATGGTTATGCGGAAAGGGAAGCAAGCGAACTTTTGGACTTCAAGTCATATTCCACCCCAAATGCCGTACACAGGATTTTGGAGTGGGCTTTAAGCAGTCAAAAAGCCTCCCGAATATTAAGCGTATATCCGAGAATTACGTCCTAGAAGCGGAAAAACTGGGTCACAAGTCTTAGAGAGGCGCAAAACAAGCTTCCCCCTGGCGACAGATCGATTGGTCCCAAACTTATGATAAACCCGATGGTAGCTATGGACTTCTGTGCTCTTGAAAGCACACTGGTCTTATTGGCGGTGGTTCCAGATTGCAGTTTCTACTCAACCGTGACAGACTCACCTATTATCGATTAACGATAGTGATGCTAGGAGTAAGGCAAGCCTCACATAGCATTCAACATATTTGGAACTATCGTCACTTATTTCCCTAGTGGATGATAAAGGCGCAGCACCAAAATTACAAGCTCTAATCTAAATTAGGTCGGCTGTGTAGAAACAAGCAGCGAGGTCCACCGACAGATCAACCAAAAGCATTTGCCTTGACGCCGGGGATCGCTGCGAGAGTTCCACGACCAGTAGCCAGGTAACCAGGACGAAGTTAGCGTACTGAAGACCCGCGGGAGATCCTCTAGAAATACTAAACTACCAGTCTCCACTCCCTCAAAAGCGGCAAATCTGATTATGGATTCAGTCGTCAATCATGAATCCGATGGCCAAAGCCACAAATCTAACAACATTGTACTTGAAAATCCTACGTCCATCGAGTTGATCACGGTGACCGCGAACGATCTGAGTGTTCATATAAACACAAAAAGTGATCGTGGTCGAATAAGCCACGTAAACCTTGTCCCAGCAGAAAAGTTCTTGCTTAATTCGAGGTGCATTCAACCATTAAAAATAGCCTCTTAGGTTTTCAATCAGAAATAATAGCCCCTGGTGGTTCAATCCAATAATCAAGCGACCCGATAGGGTTTCACAGAGGCATCTTGGCGGCCAAACTGCTACCGGAAGCCTAGGAAACCAAACAAAAGATGTTCACCACAAATCTCCAAACAACAGCGATTCCAGGTGACATCAAACGAGCTAGAAGCTTCATAAATTCAATTTCAATCTATCAGCAATAAACGGTTCACCATAGGTACATTGGTTCAAGTTACTACAGTCTTGATCACCAGAAAGTGGGAGAATGTGGGACATACAGCCAAGCCCTGGGATGATGGCATCTTCAGTTGGTTCCGAAACTGGAGATCTACGTATTGAATGCGGTAGCTTTGATGCAAACGTGCCACTGAACTATTTCTGCCAGGGTCAGTAACCATTGGTGAATTGAGTCCTGGGGTCCCCATTCAAGGAGGTGGCACCTGTCGAGTAAGCAGCAGCGATCGAAATTTTCGAACAAGAGGAGGAAAAGGGCGTCCCTCAAAGACAAAGAGTCCGCACAAACAGGACTCGGAGGGGACAACCCTCTGCAGGAAGCAGACATGCAGGTCGCAGGGGCCCATTCGAAGCCTTGGACTAAAACCCGCCGTAGAACTTTTAAATCTGCTAACCCCCTTGGTGGCGCGACACCTTTCTGCTCCCCACATCCGGATGCAGAAGAAATAGTGTTGGTCTACTTGTTCACAAAGTGCCTCGGCCTTTTCAAGAAACTTCTCGATACTCAATAGTTGAATTGCCTTGAACAACAGTCCAAAATCGCACTTACAGAGACCTCATACACATCGGATGTCACTGACGCGGAGATCTCGACATCATCATCACCATCATCAACGACAGCATGACATCAGTGCTCAACACCAATGCTTCACTGCCGTACAACCATGACTTATATGAAAGCCTTATTGTAAAGAAAAGAATAAAGGTGGATGGGGGAGGGACTTAGTGCTAGCTTAACACAATCATTCCGAGATGCCTACACCTCCAGATATTCACTCAGGCAATCTGGACAGAAACTGACAACAAGAACGCCACTGACATCGGTTGGCAGCCATATCTTGTAGTGTCTCCAACCAGGCACAGTGAGGATCACGCGGTCCCCATCCTGGAAGG
Source organism: Opisthorchis viverrini (assembly GCF_000715545.1). Taxonomy (NCBI): domain Eukaryota; kingdom Metazoa; phylum Platyhelminthes; class Trematoda; order Opisthorchiida; family Opisthorchiidae; genus Opisthorchis; species Opisthorchis viverrini. The sequence continues at coordinate 1,297,703 of NW_008751799.1, forward strand.
CGAGTAGCACCGACAGCACCCAAGCGTTTCGTGATCTCCTTCATACTCCTCTGCCAGGTCATGAGTTGGCCACCTCTCTGTTTACGCCACTCCGATTTGGGCATGGAAAACAGTACTCTTTTCGGCAAACGATGGTTCGGCATACGTAACAC
>NW_008751799.1:1298606-1309143 GCF_000715545.1 Opisthorchis viverrini
GCGCTGACTGAGGACTTCACCACCGTCTTTGAACAGTGCAGGTGGAAGGTCATCCGGACCGGGAGCTCGGTGGCGCTTGAGAGAACATATGCAGTCGTAAACCTCCGAGGCCGTAGGTGGTTCCACGTTCACCGTCCAGGGTTCTACTTCACCTGTGGGCGGCAGATGAGTGTCGGCTGGTGGCCAAGACATTTGTTGTTCAAAGTATTCAGCCCACCGGTCAAGGCGTTCCTCCTTATTAGAGATGGTCGTTCCATTCTGATCCTTGATGCTCTCGACATAGGAATACTTCATTTTACGAGCTGACTGGAAACAGGGGAGGGCAGATGGGGTTGCTCTACACTTCAGTGCGACCTTGACCACCCCGATTGTCCTCTCCGAAACCATTCCTGCACCGTTTTGTGATGTACTGTGAATTCAAATTCCGCAGCGTGAAATCAGTTCTCTCCTCCTCGGAGTCCTCTACCGTTGCTCCTCAAGTCCGCCGGAAGACGATCTGTTCCTCATACAAAAATTTGAGCAACTCCCCTCGAGCTACTGCTTCACGCGCCTTTTGCTGGTAGGTGATCCTAACGCTCCCAAGGCCTCCTGGATGGAGTTTCAGCGCATTTGGTTTAGTGGAGACTTTGCATAGGCGCTGATTGAATTCGTTCAACAAAGCGTTTGGACTCAGCATGTCGACGGACTCACAAGGTGCCACGCGAGTCAACTACAAACCCTACTGGATTTGGTTATTACAAACGAGATACTCAGTCGATCAAGTGTAAAAAAGACTCCACTGGGACGGTGACCACTGCGTGTCGACATTTGTTTTCATCTGCTACTGGGACAGGAACCCGTAACCTTAAACGTGGATTCGAAATATCTCAGGAACGCATATCCTCTTTGACCAGCTCCAATACAGAAGACAGACAGAACCATTGTCCAGAAAACTCACGGTCATGCGGCAGTCGTCCAAAAGAGACCAGCGCGCAATCGAACGGTCCAAAAGCTAACCAAAAGGATTCGGCACTTTCTGGAACTAAGGTCTCAACTATTCTTTAAAAAATATCTGCATGGTACTCGGAAGTCAAGCCGCCATTACGTAAGATGCAGAATCGCTATAAATCAAAAATCCGTCAATGGAACGTACGAACAGGCCCTAAAAACAAAAATGTACTATTTAAGTGCATGAGACGCAACCAAAGGAACAACTCAACTACCTTCTCCTTGAGGGACAGAAACAGGTAAACCACAAGTGACCCAATAGGGGGGTCTGAAGCCTACACAGAACACTGTGCAGGCCTGTATTCTGCTCCTAATCACATCTTATCTTGGCAAGGAAGAACTATGAACAACTTGTAGCCAACGTCATCTTTACGGAGGAGGATGCACAAGAAAAAACCCTTCAGCGGGTTGGAGCCAGAGGAGGTTCATCCAGGGATCCTCATGGAAACAGGACTCCATTGGCAAGGCATCTCTACCTGTTTCGTCACTCATCCGATGATGGCAACCCCCCTTCTGTTTGAAAGGAAGCGACTGTCACGCTCCCAAACTGGCTACCAACTTGATATCCCCAGCGCAACACGGATTCTCACATCGTTCTTGCGCGACAGATATGTTCGTATTTATGGACAGCTTAACCTAAACCAAAGACGGAGTCCTCGGATGCCATATTTTTAGACGTCTCACGAGTATTCATTCTAATCTGACATGTTCCACTGCTCCATAAACTCGAGTCTTATGGGATTCAGGGGAGGATTGTACGCTGGATTAAGACTTTCCTATCAGATATAAAATTCTGGGTGGAAGTCGGTTCAATCTACTTTTCTTCCGCACCAGTCCCCATTGGAGGTCAACAAGGCTCCGTTTTATGGCCACTCCTCTGTCCATTGTACGCCAACAACCAACCGGATGCGCCTTCATGTCCATGAGTACTATGAAACCCTGTAAGTCCAACACCAGCGCCCCCTAAATGGATGTCGACGCTGCAAATCAGTTGTCACTGGACTGGCACCTTCTCCCGAATTTTGAAAAGGGCGTCCATTTGTCGTTCAGAGACTCAGCGAACGTCTTGGTCGTGTACAGTGAGAATGGACCGGAATACATTTACGAGGACAGATACTAAAAAATTTAGATATCTGGCTCTTGTCAGAAATGTCCTCCTCACTCCACCATGGAAACCCGGCTCAGAAGCCATTCATCGTCCTTCCGTCAGTTTGGCGCATCTTCTCTCGTACTATTCGCATGGACCTCAAGACACTCTGGACCCTATGTAAGACTGCTTCTTGAGTACCCAACCATGTGGTCTACTCAGGACACAGGAAAGACTTAAACCTCGTTGGGCGTATCTAACGAGCTGCTAAGAAGATGGTCGCTGGCCTCAAAGCTCTTGAGTATGAAACGCATCTCGAGGTATTGCCGATTTTTCCCTAGTGTTCACGGACTGGTACACAAAATCGAGGCCTTCGCCCAAGTTTCCCGGATCGATTTTGTTCTTGTCGTTAAGCGACTGCCATTCACCTGAAAAGCACACGCAAGAAAGGGTTATCACTACTGCTCAGGTTCTCAGCGCTGGGTAGTAAGCTCGCCAGCGCAAGCACTCACATAAAAAGCTTTGAACTGGGTACCGTATGGAGCGTAGACAACTGTCGGAAGAAGGCTATTCCACCAACAATTACTCAAAATGATTAAAAAAGTTTGCCTAATGAACGTCTGCGCTCTGAGCCTGAAAATCTCCTTAACATATCCCCGCCGTGTGCAAGCTAGTCAACGGTGAAAAACCTCTTGGCCAAATTTTTTTCAAACAGTAAATATTAGGTCTCGTAGGAGGTGATGATACTCCAGGGAAAATAGGCCAAGCACCACGATATGCTTCTCATAGTCCACAGATTTAAAGCCAACAACCATCTCCGTAGCAGCTCGTTGGGACACGCTCAATGAGGGTTATGTCCTTGTTGCTACCTGAGCAGACAACTTGGTTCGAACATTCAACAAACGGTCTCACGTAGGTCCCAAAATGTATTTGGAAGTCCATGAGAATAATATGGAAGAAGGTGTGCCGAATCATCCGTAGAACGGCGAATGTATTATGGGTCGAATTCTCATGGCACAGTGAGGAGAGCATGCTCAAAGAGTGCCCAATACCTAAATCCTTTATGGCATCTATCTTCGTGATGTCTTCTGGTTCATTCTCACCATGCACGACAGAGGCGTTCATTGAGACCCCTCCGAATGACATATGGACGCAGTTTTCGTCATTCAGAGTAAGGTGTCAGTCCAACGACCAATGTTTTGCAGTATCTGTATCAATTTAGAAGACACTGGTATTTGAACTCGAAGATTTCAAGTCATGCGCAAAAATAGATATGGACTTGGAAGATCGTGGACGAAGATCAAAAACAGCAATGGCCCCACCATCCCCGAGAGGACTTAGTACTTCCTTATGGTTCGTTTGAACAACGGTTGGCCGACAGTTTTTCACCGAAATAATACACGGCGAGGACACGGTAAGATTTTCAGGCTCAGAGATCACGCTTTTACTTACTTATTTCAGGTAGTGGAACAACCTTCCTCTGACAGGTGAACACACTGCAGCTACAACCCACTCCAAAGCACTTTTTCATGCTTTTTCATGGGGGTCCTTGCGCTGACAAGCCTACTCCCCAGCGCATAGAAATTAAACATTGGTGCTGCACCTTTTTTCCGCTTGTGACTTTCAGGTGAACGGAAGCCGCTGAACGACCGGTGAACGACCACTGAACTCCATCTGGTAGACTGAGCGGAAGCCCCAACCCCGTGATTTAATCCGTGATGAGAGTGACATGACTAACCGTAACTGATGGAGTATGATATGAAACGCCCCGTGACAAACACCCCGCTCGGAAGCAACGAGTACAAACTCTATGATTTCAAGCCTCTCAAATGAACAAGGTAACTAATGTTAAACTCATAAACTCACTGCAGGAGACCTTGCAGCACTATTCGACCGAAACGAACGCTCCATCAGTAAGATTGAATTCCCGCCGGAAGAAACCGCAGGAGAACACGTCTGATACCGCCGATCATTAGAAGTACACCCAAATTATTTTCGCCGAAACCGTGGGATAATCGAATTTGCTGGAGTCTAATCCGTTCACAATTTTCGGTGATATGTTGCAGATCGCATTTCCTTTAAGTGAGCGAAATTTCAAGGTCAAGGACTGTCACGGATTCGCATTTTGTTACCGGTTCACGTGACGCAGGTCTCGAAATCACACTTAAGCATGCTGTGGCATCTCGCGGTGTCCTTTACAAGTGGGATACTACCCGATGAGTGCCCCTTTCAAATTCCACCCATAAAAATAGTGAAATAACGTTTGCTAGCGTACCCCACAAATGTGATGTGATTGAATTGTTCAACGAGCTTCTGCAGACTCCGTTTTTAGGAATATCGTCTTCCGTTCATTGTAGTACTGAAGGAGAACTTGATAAACTGTGCCGTGTTGATGATAGCGTACACCTCTGCGAGTGTACAACCGTAGTGTCTGTAATCCGTTATCACATTTACCATTCTTCCTGAACTTGAACCGCACTTTGTAACTGTCGTTCACGTTGTATCATGACGTTTGTTTTAAAATCACGAATACACAATTATCCGGTGCGACCTGCTGACTTCTTGCTGAACGAGCGTATTTACGCTCCTTGAACTGTTTGTTGACTGCTGAAGCAGTAGTACTATATCTCTGTGTTTGTGTCAAAGCTTGAACGTCGCAATAAAACCCTGTGACATTTTCTAGGCGTGAATAATTTCCCTGTTTTGGAATATATCACGTATTCGCGAACAATTAGTGGGAAATTTCGACGAGTAAATATTTCCTTTCAGAGCCCCTTACTGCAATTCGATCGGTGTAGTGGACTAATGGATTTACGCATTCGTGAGTCCTCATTTGACTACGCATTTCTTTCCCATTTTGATCTGGTGATTTTTGTATTGTTTGCTTTGCTTGTTATTTTATCCGAACACGCTGATAAGGTCCTAGTCCGCTACAGGGTGCTGCGTTATGAAATAACCGCAGTTATGTCACAACACCAAACTATCCTTCTCATTTGAAACAATCGCGATCCTTAATTAGAGTGCATCATGAAGCCCAAATAAACCGGCAAAGAATAAAGGCAATCATTGGCCGTCATAATAATAACAGCACGCAGTGTCACCTAGCTCGGATACTTATCGTAACTCCTATGCCCGATATGTGGCTTTGACTTTAAGGTCTTGGTTGTGTGGTAACCTTATCAAATGACCAACGATGGTTCGTCATACTGAAACTTGTACACATTCTTGCTTATCCTCGCCACTAACGGCAAAAACCGGGCTACTGTCTAAACTGGCAGACAAAAACGAGGCTTCGACCTATGCGTGGCAGCCTAATCTAACGGCTAACGACCTCTCATCGTACTCATAAGTTTGTTTGACGTTGCCTGTCTTGTCTACTTATATTAACCGTCAAGCCCAAACCCATGCTCCCAGATGACTATGTGGCTCTCACTATGCATAACAGACTAATCTAATGGTCAACGACAGCCCTTCAATCCATACATGGCGTCCGTCTGCAAAGCCCATGCTTGAAAAATACATCATCCCTGGTGAATCACATTTCTTTTTATTCGCTGTATTGGTAGAAACGTAATGTACAGTCAGTCCAATTCTCAGTTTCAGGGAGCCGCTTTCATTTGAAAGGGTTTCTGAAAGGATAAATGTACAATCAATCAAGATGCGTATAAACAACACATAATTAAACGCCTGTGCTTCCGATCTGAGCTTGCCCTGGTTATGGCGTATACCCCGGGCAGTATCCAATAATTCGAAAAATTCGCTGATAGCAGAGCAGAAAACGCTAACAAAGACTCACCAAATACACTTACAATGGCTTCTCGTTCTCTAAAGCCTCCACGTTTTTATTCAGACTGTAACCGTGCCATTTTGTGGAAACCCCATCGCACATGCACGCGACACCCGCAGACATCTCACGTTTTTCTCTGATCTCATGTCACTCCGATCTACCTTAGTTGCTTCCTACTTGACGTCGCGATGACGGTACCACTACTGCCATCGTCGGTATGATGATTTGCGCGAAGTTCGCCATACCCCTAGCATTTCCCAGATATGCGTGCTCCATGTGTCCACAAAACCATCCCAATCTGTTTAATTTGTACCAGAACTCGAAAGCACTGGCATTCTACATTGTGCTGTTTGTTGTGATGTCCATAACCCCACCAGGTCATCCAACGGCACCATCAATGTATCGGTATACCGGTGTAGATTAAACCTTACCGTGCGCCCGACATAGCGCGTGCTGATCTTCATAAAAAGCAAAATAACTGGCTAGCTGTGATGAATTCTTTGGTTTTGTTTGGCAGGAGGCCTACCGCAGCGATAATTTTCATTGTGTCGAAAATGGCCGTTCCACTTCGAGTTTGTGCGGACAATGGGGCGTAATTATTGTTCATTTAGTCATGAGTTTCTTTCCGTATCCAACACAGAAGGAAACATGTGGAGCAACCAGCCTTTTAACAAAAATTTCCCACCGCCTAGAAAGCGACTATATACCTAGCCCTTAGAGGCTATAACAATATGAATTGTGTGCTCATAGTGGACTGCGAGTACATACAAACAGCTTCCAACAAAACTGCGGTCGCATGTGGAGGTTTTAAAGGTTGGAATAAGTACCATCATATGCTGAGTTCTGTTAAAGATTTTTTCCTTCAAGCCACAGCTCCAGAGAAGTTTGAGTACGCCTAAATGTCTGCCTGTACACCCAGTGGGATTTTTGCCTAACCTGGAAGAAGCCTCCAGTTGAATGCTTTTGCTGTATTGGTTTTTCTGCTTCATAGTCATCGAAGTGTTATAGTATGGTTTGAAAGCTGGCGTTTGTGAACGCACCTGGCAAAGAAAAGGCCCTTTTGCATTATCGACGACCGTGCCCCAGGTATAGCGGTTGGCAGTTCAGAGCAATTAGGAGTTGAGAGGGCAGACGAAGCTTGTAATCTAAAAACACTGGCCGCTGAAATACTCCCATCCAAGTACAGGTTGTCCGGCGGTTTTTCGTCAAGAACGCACAAGGCCCTCCTTACCGTCAACTTTTACCACCTCGGATCGTCGGTCCCGTGTGCTGGGAATAATGATAACAAATTCCGAAGCATCCGTTGTCTTGCGTTCTGAAAGTGACTACAGTTCACCGACAAGCTCATGCAATCAAATGGGTTAAAATTCGAAGTGCTAAGTATTTAAGACTTGCAGATGATGATGACCTGGACGCTTAAGTCAAATTATGTGGCGACCTGCAGCGGAGTTTCCAATTGAGAATGGCGAAACATACCGGAGTTGTCACAGCCGGCTTCAGGGATTTACCAGATAGTTTGCGGCAAGTGAAATACTTGGTGAGCAGTTCATCATAATGCCCACCACTGAGCCTCAGCCTAAGTGAAGGAGACTGCCGGTCGTTGCGCGACGCAGAAATGAGAACTTATCGGACGCCTATGACTAACATTAGGCTAGGGTTCAAGATGCTTAATCAACTATATAATCAGTAATAATATAAATATATAACCAACTATATAATCCACGTCAGTCGTATCGGAAAGTCGGGTGGCTAACGCACACGACCTACAAGTGGCCAGAAGGCTACGAAGCCTAGAATGTTGACCACATGAATTCTACATCGATCAACTGCCCAGCACGCGCTCATTCACCCAGATTGGGAGGAGTAACTGGTTTAGTCTGAACACGATGGCGTGTTAGAATTTATTAGATATCCTCATTAATACCTGTTTTGCCAGAAAATGTACGTTCGTCTTGTGTAGTTTTCGACGGGCTGCTGACTCCCCAAAGCGAGAGGTTGACGTGAGTTAATTCATCGAAATATCACTGAGGCGGGCGGATGACAACCCGATAAAAACACTTACTGCGTAAAGCGAGCACTTCAATGGAAAAAAATCTCGTGCATCCGTAATCACACGTGCTTATTCGTATTGTGTTATTTGCTAATAACTCATGGCTGTCGATTAGCTCCTTACTGCTTCAGAAAATTGGGTCAATCCAAGTCGGCATCACAAGATGCCTTCATTGTGAACCGTTTAATAAGCACACCTATGGAATTTCTGGATGGCGCGGGCACCCATTTCGGGCGCAGGCCTAAAGATCGTCAGTGCACAGAGGGCCAGCCTCAACACTACAACAGTTGATGTGATATGATAAGCGATCCCTTGTACACCAGCAGTAGTTGCTACATTCAGCGGGTCACAAAGCACACAAACGCCCAGTCTTGTGTCCCTGAAAATCCATCTTTATTGGGGCGCGGTATCCTAGACCACCGACGGCAGGTTATGAGTCGCGGACGTCGATCCTCCGCGCAGCAGGATTAGCTCTCAGGTAATCCACTGCTTAATGACGGGTATAGTTCTCGTTGGTTACAGCGCCCTCGGTTCAAGCAGACCATCAAAAGATGTGGTGGCTTGTTTGGAAAGAAGCATAAAATGTATCACTTGTTTTGGCAGGTATTGATCGGACAACAACCGTCAGTGGATGGGGAAGAAACTCGGGAAATCACCTATGAACAACATTCTCGCTCCCAGGAGCAGACTGTTCCAATAATGTGAAAAACAAATGGATACAAAAACGCCACATTGCTCGGGAGAACGGATAAATGGGAAACCTTTTACGTGGCACTTAACAAGCGATCCATACTGTAGAATATTTGTCCGCCGTCAGCAAATTGTGTGTTTATTGATCGTTATATGATACCTACCCTATCCCCGATAGTTTTGCAAATATGGAACAAAAACAACGTGACATCGCAGCCAAAAGCCAATCTCGCCATTGGTTTTCCTGCCGTTAATTTGTCCATTACTGAATTCTTCACTGAGTACTACTTGCTTATCATCTCCCCAAACAGGCCAAATAGCTTACACACAGGCAAACTGTTCATGTTCTACAAAGACACTGTGGCCATGCCACCTGTTACCAGAACGGCGTGGATTTTTTTATCTACGCGCCATATATTAGTTGGTTAAAAAGACTTACACAAATCGGTTTGTGCTCGTGCTCCACTAACATTTACTGCATCCCATAAGGGTCAAAACGGCGCTTTATTTTGCCATCTGACGCAGCAGGGGTGGTTACAACGACCTTCTCTCAACTGTTGCATCGGCACACATTCGGACCCACGAAACTTGTCGGGGACAGAAGGAGCATTATCCGCCACCACAACACCCAACTATCGGTCGCTTACTAAGCAGAGACGCTCGACACCCTCGGTGGCAACTGTACCATGCGTGATCGGAACTTGCCAAATTCATCGGCTACTAGCTATCGCACTTCGCATGACGGCGCTTCATACTTCAGCTAGGCCATGCAAATACTCAACTCCTGTCCGGGTAGCCGTTGATTGAAATGAATTCGATTAACTGAAACCCGAAAACCTTATGACTACGTTAAATTTAATAAAAGCCAATCAGGATATGGTTCCCGCGTCTCCTAAGAAAGTTATAGACAATCAGTACTTTGCGTGATGTTCGTCATTAGCAAATGCGCTCAACCTACTGGTTTCTTCGGTTTCTGCAAATTTGTTGATTTTCCTGACCGCCTCGTAAGGCAAGACAGCGTTAGTGCTCAGATTACCCGCTGCATTCACAAATACAGCAATTTTTCAAATGCCACGATAGATAGAAAACGGACAGTTACTGCTTCTTCAACAAACACAGCTGAAGCCACCTTTAGGGCCGCAAAGCTGTAACTGTAAAATCAAATGCACAATGATAATTAAGAGAGGAGACTGATTATAGCAATTTCCACTAAATCAAGGAAAATGAGTTCTTTTTAGCTTAACGTCACACATATCATCAGGAAATAAAGAAAATTATCCGGCGCTCAAAAATTTCGAATGCGGAACATCTGCCGGCTATCCATCCGTATCCCGGGGCCAGCGGGGTTTCGGGTAGGATAAAAGATCCAAACGAGTGAAACAAAGTCGACGTAGGGCCGCAGGTAATTTTGCTTAGGTCTGAGGTCCATGTGGATGCAAATCTAGTTACAGGCTGGATGAATAGCGACCATACAGGGTTTATCATCCGTTATGTTGACAATGAAATTCCGCACGTTTGTTATGTCCCCAATTGTAACCCCCGCCCCACTTTTGTGTTCAGTGTGTATATATGAACTGACGCTTGTTTGTCCTCACCACTTCACCCATTTGGCCTTGAGGTCATCCGGCCATTTGTATCTGACTTTGCACGTGTGACTGCCGCACGTTAGAGCCTGTTCGCTCCTTTGCTTTGCACTTTTGAAGTCCAAGCGGACTGTTTGTTTTGGACGCGTATCTACTGTCGAGGTTTGTACAAATTGTGAATTTCTCTTACCCTAATAGTACCGTATAGAAACCCAGCTCCGACTTTGTTTTGCCTACCCGGAGGTTCTGGTATTACGCGTAACTCGAAGATACCGTTCGACCGTTACAGTACTCGACATCTTACGTCGTCTTGTTTGAAGGAAAGATGTCAACCTTTGGAACAACTGTGAAGG
>NW_008751799.1:1311042-1314735 GCF_000715545.1 Opisthorchis viverrini
CGCAGCCAAAAGCCAATCTCGCCATTGGTTTTCCTGCCGTTAATTTGTCCATTACTGAATTCTTCACTGAGTACTACTTGCTTATCATCTCCCCAAACAGGCCAAATAGCTTACACACAGGCAAACTGTTCATGTTCTACAAAGACACTGTGGCCATGCCACCTGTTACCAGAACGGCGTGGATTTTTTTATCTACGCGCCATATATTAGTTGGTTAAAAAGACTTACACAAATCGGTTTGTGCTCGTGCTCCACTAACATTTACTGCATCCCATAAGGGTCAAAACGGCGCTTTATTTTGCCATCTGACGCAGCAGGGGTGGTTACAACGACCTTCTCTCAACTGTTGCATCGGCACACATTCGGACCCACGAAACTTGTCGGGGACAGAAGGAGCATTATCCGCCACCACAACACCCAACTATCGGTCGCTTACTAAGCAGAGACGCTCGACACCCTCGGTGGCAACTGTACCATGCGTGATCGGAACTTGCCAAATTCATCGGCTACTAGCTATCGCACTTCGCATGACGGCGCTTCATACTTCAGCTAGGCCATGCAAATACTCAACTCCTGTCCGGGTAGCCGTTGATTGAAATGAATTCGATTAACTGAAACCCGAAAACCTTATGACTACGTTAAATTTAATAAAAGCCAATCAGGATATGGTTCCCGCGTCTCCTAAGAAAGTTATAGACAATCAGTACTTTGCGTGATGTTCGTCATTAGCAAATGCGCTCAACCTACTGGTTTCTTCGGTTTCTGCAAATTTGTTGATTTTCCTGACCGCCTCGTAAGGCAAGACAGCGTTAGTGCTCAGATTACCCGCTGCATTCACAAATACAGCAATTTTTCAAATGCCACGATAGATAGAAAACGGACAGTTACTGCTTCTTCAACAAACACAGCTGAAGCCACCTTTAGGGCCGCAAAGCTGTAACTGTAAAATCAAATGCACAATGATAATTAAGAGAGGAGACTGATTATAGCAATTTCCACTAAATCAAGGAAAATGAGTTCTTTTTAGCTTAACGTCACACATATCATCAGGAAATAAAGAAAATTATCCGGCGCTCAAAAATTTCGAATGCGGAACATCTGCCGGCTATCCATCCGTATCCCGGGGCCAGCGGGGTTTCGGGTAGGATAAAAGATCCAAACGAGTGAAACAAAGTCGACGTAGGGCCGCAGGTAATTTTGCTTAGGTCTGAGGTCCATGTGGATGCAAATCTAGTTACAGGCTGGATGAATAGCGACCATACAGGGTTTATCATCCGTTATGTTGACAATGAAAGTTGGAAACGGCCATTACTGCTGATCAAAGCTTGGGAAGAGGAGTGAACGAATGAGACCGGGAAAGTTTGGTGAGTGTCAGGCGTAGCATATCAAGGAATCTATTACCAGAAATGACTTGGACCAAATGAGACTTGAAACGGCGACAGCAGGTAGCTTAATGAAAGAGAATAGATGTAAACTTGTGTTAAGTATCATAGTAGTCAAAGACTGGCTAAATTTGTCAATATGATCCTATTTTTGCAGAGTGTAAGTAAATTTCCGTTCAATGGCTGTGGATTTTACTCAAACAGCGATGCTAGAGACGATCATTTGTGGTGAAGGGGTGTCTCGCGTTTAGCGGTGAGTGTCTGTCGACCAACATGCATGAGACCAGAGCGAAAGAGTATTTGCGTAAGAAATTATTTTGACAGGGTGGAAAGTCAGCCAATGTGATGAAGGGCAAGGCGATAGTTGTTGATCTAGTTGGCATGGGTGGTTACAGAATGAGTTGGATGGAGAGCTGTGTTAATCACGCCTATCTACAGTCCTATTAGGAGGACTTAGTTTTTCAGAAAATTGTTGCGATTAGGGAGGACAAACACATTGACTGACCGAAACGGAAATTTTAATATAACCGCTACGTGAGTTGAATGGTACCATAATTCAGGAGGTAAGATGCAGGTAAGTGTATGGCTCCCAGCCTCCAAGTCAATGCTGGTAGCTCCAATCAACAAGTGCCGCATGGTATGGAAGCCCATAAGCGCTTGATCTCAATGACAACGGTGAAGAAATGGGGACATCGTTTTATTGCATCTGTATGCGACCATCACTGGGAGTAGTACAGGGGAGCTTGTGTTATGTTTACGTGATGGAGTTGACTTTGTGCGGTGCAACTGAAACTAAGACGAAGATATCAGAAGCTTTGCGGGTCAATACAAGCCACCGGCGTCGCAGTGCATCTTCAGGCTGCCCCTCCCGCATTTTTATAGAGGAAATGGTTGTCACCGGTTGGACGGTTCCAACGCAGCAGCTACAAGCAGACAACAACGGTGTTGTTCTGTGAATTCCCGGAATAAAAGCTTAGGTGCAGAACCACGGGCGATGGGCGAAGCTCCTGTGTCACCAGGGTGGCAGCGATTAGATAAATTCACCTTGGTGTAACGCAACAGAACTACCCATTCCACGGAGTGTGATAACTACCACACAAATTTCTCATCGATCATGCATGCGATCTGCAAGGTCGCAAGCCACCAAACAGTCATAATAAAAATGTTTATTCTCAACTAACGGGTGGCATGTCATCAGGCATAATCATACGGTTACAGTCAAAAACTGCTGAAGAATTTGCGGGTACTGGGGATTGCGCGGAAAAAGTACAATGCCATAAAAAGTGGGCATACCTTAACGGGCACGGGAAAGCAATATAACTATCAGGGATCGATCATACTTAAAGGAGAACACATCAAGCTGAGATTAGATCAGATCGTCATGATTCGAATGTGGCGGTCAAAAACAGAATAAGGGGTGATAAAAAGAGGAATCACGCCTGGTTCGTCATAAGAAAACGTCTGCTTATGTACACAACCGTCGCCCAGGACCCCGACAACCAAAGCCATCAACGTGACTGCAGCCAACCGGACAATCCCTCGTACGTTCAGTTGACCACGATGATTCCCAGCGGATCGGGTGTCTACGCAAACACGAAAGAAGAGCGACTGCAGCCGAACAAGCCACATAAAATTCGCCAGATTAGAAAACTGCTGGCTGACTTCAAGGTGCATTCCTCCGCAAAAACGAGTCTCTTGGGAGCACCACCAGAATCAGTAATTCTTGGTTCCGCCCTCCAGCGCTCAGGGCCTCACAGAGAAACTTTTCCGGTCAACCCGCGCCAAAACCCAAGAATCCAGGAAGGCGAAAGCTTGCCGCCAATATTTAATCAACAGCAAAGCTGGTCGCCAAAAAGGACGTACTGAAAGAGCTACAAACAGCAGCGGTCGAAATTTTTGCCCACTGGGAAAAAACTCCGTCCCCCAAAGCCGAAAGGCCCGAGCAACCTGGTTTCCACGGAAAGAAAAAACCTCGCAAGCGAAAAGCACATCCAGAAACCACAAAGACAGAAAGCAGACAACATCTCCCCAGAGGCCCCCTTAAAGCCTTGGACTCAGACTCAAACAAGCTGCACAACTATTAAGTCTGCCCACCACCCTGGTAACTCAGCTTTCGGCTCCTCATCCTCGCAGGCAGCAGAGACGGTGTTGAAATGCTTGTACACAAACTGCCTCAGCCTTTTCAAAAAACTCGGCGATGTTAAACAGTCAGCTTGCCTTGAACAACCTTCTATAATCGCACTCACAGAGACCTGGCTCATGCCAGATGTCTCTGACGCGGAGATCTCGATAGACGGTTACTCTATTTTTC
>NW_008751799.1:1315009-1320065 GCF_000715545.1 Opisthorchis viverrini
CGCTTGAACCCAACATGTTGCTGCACCCACCAGATACCGTGCAGGTTAACTACCATCCCTCCTGGATTTGGCCATCACCAACGAAAGACACTTCGTTGATCAGGTAACAATTAATGCTTCACTGGGACATAGCGACCACTGTGTGCTGACCTTTGATTTAATCTGCTATTGGGCTAGAAATCCCGAACCTCAATCGTGGTTTCGAGACTTCTGCCGTGCAGAAATCTCAGGAATGCGCATCTTCCTTGAACAGGTCACATTGGGACCAGCTTCGGTGAAAGAACTATACGGGACCATTGTCCAGAATGTTCACGAGGCTGACGCGACGTTCGTCCCAAAAAACCGCACGCACTCGGATGAACCGCGGGTTGCCAAAAAGGATTTGGCAACTTCTGGAAAAAAGATACCAACTCTTTTTCAAAAAGTTCACAACAGGGGATACAGAAGATGAGCTGAAACCGCTGTAAATCAGAAATCCGCCAATGGAACATACAAAAACAATCCACCATCCTTGACCTCGCTCGAAAAAGCAAAAACGTCTTGTTCAAATACACGGGACATCGACGCAGAAACAAGCCATCCACGTTCTCCTTGAGGGACAGAAATGGAAAACCGACGAATGACCCAACAGTGGAATCTGAGGTTTACAGTGAACACTATGCGTGTCTATAGTCAGCCCCAGCGTCTTCGTCACACCACTCTTGTCAAGGCGGAACTACGAACAGCCTCTAACCGACTTGGTCTTCACGGTGGAAGACATTCGTCAACTCTCACACCAAATCAACCCATTCTGCGCGTTGAGGCCCGACGAGGTCCATCCAAGAATCCCAAAGGAAACGTCTCCACACACTGGCAAATCATCTACAATTGGTGTTTCGTCAGTCCATTGACGAAAGCCGTCTTCCCTCTGCTTTGAAGCGGGCGATTGTCACGCCAATCTACAAAACTGGTGACCGACCGTCGCCTGGCAGCTAAAGGCCTATAAGTCTCTCTAGCGTGCCGTGCAAGGTGATGGAACGCATCCTAGATCACCTTACTTCCAGCAGCCTGATATCTCCAGCTCAACACGAATTTCTCCCAAACCGCTCTTGCGTGACAAACATGCTCGTGTTTACGGACAGCTCAACCTAAGCCAAGGATGGAGGATTCGTATCAGATGCCATATTTCTCGACTCCTCAAAAGCATTTGATAGGGTCCTGCACGTCCCGCTGCTCCGCAAACACAAGTCTTACGGGATTCAAGGGAAAATCCTTCGCTGGATCAAAGCGTTCCTATCAGACAGATCATTCCGAATGAGAATAGACTCGACCTACTCTTCTCCAGCGCTGGTCTTCATTGGGGTTCCACCAGGCTCCGTCTTGGGACCATTCCTGTTTCTGCTCTACGTCAACGACCTCCCAGACGTTCTTGCGAGTCCATGTCTACTTTTCCGTACGACTTGAAATCCTGGAGTTCCAATGCCAGTGTCCTCCAAATTGATGTAGACGCTGCCATGCAGTGTTCGTTTGACTGGGACCTTCCTCTGAATGACGAAAGGTGCGTTCATATGTCATTTGGAGGAGACTCAGCGAATGCCTTTGTTATGCATGGTGAGAAACGACCAGAAAACAGCATGAGGATAGATGCCAAAAATGATTTGGGCAGCTGGGTCCCCTCAAACTTGTCCTTCTCACTGCACCATGAGAAATCGGCCCAAAAGGCATTCGGTATTTTACGGACGATCCGAGGCACCTTTTCCCGTACTACTCGCATGGACTTCCAAACACTCTATGATGCCTACGTCAGACCGCTCCTGGAATACGCCAACCAAATTGTCTACTCAAGACGCACGAAAGACGCCACCCTCATTGAGCGTGTCCAGCGGGCCGCTACGAGAATGGTTGCCGGCCTCAAATCCATGAACTACGAAATGCATCTCGCGATGCTTGATCTATTTCCCCTGAAGTACCGTCGCATCCGAGGGGACCTAACCCTCGTTTATGCCCTGTTTGGACGAAGCTTGGCAAACAGGTTTTTTTACCGTTGACCCAGCCAACACTGCAGTGGTCTGGCTACCCCATAAGTCATTTTTTCAGGAGCGTGTTGCAAAAAATAAAAATAACAACGCTAGGTTGGGTATACAGTAATAAAGAGGTCCGATGGAGCAGTCTCACTAACAAATGTTCTCTTAAAAATAGTTCGCCGTTAGCCCAGGTCAGCGAATAAACAATAATCCACTTATGTTGGTCCAGAGGTCTGCTTCTGAACAGTTCCCACATATAATACATTCCGAAGATGGTCTGAAATGTTTTCATACCAGAGTTAGTACATGAGACTCGCGAATGGCCGCTGCAAGCGCGAGCGAAATCAGAAGAGAGGTTCGAAGCACCTCCCTACGCTTGTATTATGTGAAATAGTTTTTCATATTCAAAAAAAACGAATATGCAATTGATGAAATACGTAGTGTTATAATGGAAGTAAAATAAAGGTACAAAACGCTACACTACTCCCCAACCAGGGCATTGACCGTGAAAGGGAAACGCTCGAATAATCAAAGTAACGAATCAAAAAGTTGCTCACTTCAAGTTTCGTAACCAGCTAAGTACTGAAGAAAACGGACGCGTCGTCCGGAACGACTAGTGGAAGGAGTGAGTTTGGCGGTTGTGATATATTGGGTAGGTGCGGATGCTGTTGGGATAGCAGGATTGCTGAATGTGTTTGTGAGTACTTCAATGTAGGCAGGTCTCAGACGATCAATGGAGACGGTATCGTGCTTTCCGCTTCTCTCTAAAACATAGTATTTGGAGTGACGTTCGATAACCTTGAAGGGGCCATCATAACAAGGTTGGAGTTGTTTCCTCGTTGCGTCACGTCGGACAAATACAACTGGTGTAGAAGAGAGTTCGGTTGAGATGTGCTCCGTTCGCGTTGATCGTCTGGTTGGTGTCGCACGAAGTTCGGGCATGTGCTGTTTCAGACGGGTGACGAATGTGACGGGTGATTCGGGCTGTGAGCCAGAAGGGAAAGCCAGTTCACGGGGTAAACGTAAAGTTGTAGTAGTTTGGCTGGAGAAAAGTGAATATCTTCCTTAATAGTAGAGCGAATAGCAAGAAAAATGAGGGGTAAAGAAGAGGACCACGAAGACGGGTTCATTTGGGCAGTCAGTGCAGCTTTGAGGTAGCGATAGAAACCCTCAACCAGACTGTTGAAACAGGGGTGGTACGCGGTAGAAGATATGTGATGGAGACCGAATAGTGTAGAAAACTACCAGAATAGATTACACTGAAATTGTGAACCGCGATCGGTAGTAACGGTGGAAGGTATGCCAAAATTACTCACCCAGTGTTGCAAAAATGAAAGGGCAACCGTTTCATCTGAAGTATCTTGAAATGGGCACCGCTACAGGCCAACGGGTAAAACGATCGATCATGGTAAGTCTATGCGTGAAGCTGTTTGCTGAGGTAAGTGGACCAACAGTGTCGAGATGGACGTGTGTGAATCGAGCGTTAGGAATGGCAAATGAACAGCTAGGTGTGTTCGTATGCCGAATTACTTTACTCGTTGACAGGCAATGCACTGTTCGGCCCAGGATGTCAGGTCCTTATTCATGAAGGACCATACAAAGCGTGTACTAATTAACTTCCTGGTTGTTCTGAGTCCTGGATAAGAAAATCCATGGAAGTGGTCGAAAACAGCGCGTCGGAAGGCTTCGGGGACGATCGGGCGAACTGAGCCGGTGGACATCACAAAAAGTGGTTCCGGATTGGAGGGGTAGGGGGATTAAGGAGACTTGAAATGAAGGGAAACATAGAGTGACAAAAAATTAGGATCACTATTTTGAAAGTTCGTCAGCTTGGCTGGGTCCACTGCGCGTAAGGGTAAGAGCGTTGATGTCAGAACGGAATAGCGCATCTGCGACGACGCTGTCCGAACCTGGGGTGTACCGAATGTCGGTAGTGAACTGTCAAATGCAGTCAAGATGGCGTATCTAGCGTGGCGAATATCGTTCAGGCTTGGCGTTAAAGGAGTACATGAGTGGTTTATGGTCGGTCTGAATGGTAAACGATCTACCTTCTAAAAACTGCCGGAAATGGTGAATAGCAAGGCAAATTGCGGGTAATTCAGGACCGAAAGTATTTTAACGCGTTTGGACAGACTGCATCTTCTGCGAGAAAAAGGCTGGTGGTTCAGATGCGTTGTTAACAACTTGATAAAGTACGGCGCCGACGGCAGCGTTCAAAGCATCAGTTGTCAAAATCAGCTTTGTGCTTTCGTGAGTATCAAGAAAAGATAATTTGTGGCCTAAGCAATGGCTTGCTTGGCTCTTAAGAAAGCGCCAATGGCGGAGGGGGGCAAAGTAACAGCTTTTTCTTTGGAGCCAAGTAAATCGCTCAGTGGCTGCAAAATATCTGCACAGTGAGGGATGAATCGCCGGTAGTAGTTACTGATGCCCATGAAACGACAAATTTGGGTGAGAGTCTTGGGTATGGGAAAAGACTCCAGTGCCAAAATGCGATCGGGTAATGGTGAAATGCCTGTGGCGTCAATGTGGTGACCATGAAAATCCAGGCTAGTAACACCGAATAAACATTTGTCAATGTTCAAGCGTATGTTGTAAGTGGAAAAACGCTCAACCGCTGCTCTGAGTTGAGCTGCATGTTCACTTCGGGAGGTGCTAGCAACTAAAACATCGTCAAGGTAGGCATACACAAACGGTAAGCCACATAAAACCTCGTCCATGAAACGTTGAAAAGTTTGGGCTGCATTTCGAAGACCAAAGGGCATACGCGTGAATTCGAAAAGGCCAAACGGTGTTGTCATGGCTGCTTTGAGATTGTCATCCGGGACTACGGGTGAAAAGAAAAAGGCCTTCGCTGCGGAGCATACGCGTTCGAAAATGCTTAACAGTTTGGTGAGGGCTGTTTTGGGAATGTCATTCCGGGCTACGGTTATGTGGTAGTATGCTCTTACTTACGCAAGTTTGGAGAAGATGTTTGTATGGCATAGGGTACGTGCGAAATCGTGGATATGTGGGATGGGATACCTGTCTGGAATAGTAGCGTTGTTGAGAGAACG
>NW_008751799.1:1323552-1323951 GCF_000715545.1 Opisthorchis viverrini
CGTGGCCAGTGGTTCCTGGGGCAGCTCCCGGGCCAGACGCACCAGCTCCTCCACAATCAACTGGCCAGTTGCTCGTGCCAACCGCAACTGGGCACCGAGCGCGGGCTGCGCACCTTCAACGAACTGATCCGACAGCAACTGGTGTCGCGACACTCCGTCCAGCGTCGGCAAAGCGCGATCCAAAACTGCTGCAGTCCGGCGAAGAACACTGTCGGGTCAGATCAAGGTACCATCCTGGCCGTCTTGAACCGCCTCATAGACTCCTTGTGGCCGGCCGGCGTGTCGAACTCCCCCGCAAGGACTTTCTTCGCGGCGCCCAATTCCATCTTCTGAGGACCTCTTCTGGCCGCACCCAGGGCCGCCTTTGTCCGGCCTTGAGGAGGGTCTTCAGCGCTGCCA
>NW_008751800.1:0-1917 GCF_000715545.1 Opisthorchis viverrini
TACTCTTTCAAAGAGACTTGAAATGTATTTAACGAGATTTCGGCGTGCGTCTAGCCCACGGCCAACTTATTCACAGTCGAGATTGTTTATTGACCTTGAGCATTCGCTCACTTAAACAAATCACTAAAGTGAATGATTTCCAATAATATAGGAACATATGCATTATACATAGACATTCTACACTATGAAGTGGCAAGTCTGAAAATGCCGTAGATTTTGAGAAATCAATCCCATTGTGCAAATGGCCAGCGGCGCATTATCCGATGTGTTTGTTAGAATTTGTAGGTGGCGGGCAAAAGCAGAACGAGGGAGGCAAAACGAGAAGCATCGTTTCTGACACCTGGCACGGAACCTGTCAACCGAGGATGATAGGTAATCAGAACGACGGTTTTGGTGGTTCAGTAGAGCTATCTTAATGCAGCCGGTCAATTTGAAGTAAACCAAAACCACCCGTCAGGTCATTTGGCCTTGAACTGCTTGGCTTATGCCCGGCTTTACAGAAAGCGTAAGTGGGGATGATGAAGTGAAGGTGTTAGCAGTGCGGATAAATGGTAGTGGGATTCGAAGAATGATGGTGTCGAATGAACTAAAGAGACCCACTGGTGACTCTGATATAGTGCAGCCGAGCGTAAGGTTCTTGGATGAGTGATTTGGTGGCAACACATAAGTCGGGACGTAATCTGTGAGGAAAATTATTGACTCTGTGGCGAGCACAGATTGAAAGTCCACTGAAATCGTTAAATACGAACGAAAATTACAGCAGATTTGAATGACAACGTCCTGAAGACGGTTTGGTATGTGGCAGTTTCGCGCCATCATTGGCCTGACATACTTCCGTCATTGTACGTAACGGATGTCATATTTAAGGTCACTGGGCTAGGATGTGCAGTTCTTCAAGCACCGGGATTTTTATGATTGGTTGGGAAAATCCGCAGAGGTAGGACAAAGCCGATGGAAGATTGCAGGCACCGAAGCAGGAGAACTCAATTGATTTAGGTTTTGTATTATTTTGTTTTTATTATTTTACTGTATCAACAATCCCGCATTTGTTGATGATCCTTCGTATCAACTAGTCAAATTTTTATTTTCGTGCGCATCTCAACAAATTCGAAAAAGCATTAAATGCAGTGTTTCCCTTGCTACACCTAAATAGTTCCCAAAATCCAGTAGCAACGTTGCGGATCTAACGAGCACAACGAATATTTTTGTGTTAGCTGATGCGGCAGGTATAAAAATATGGAGGTTAGTCAACCAGCCTGATGGCATTCTGACAAAAATAATCTCCTAGCCATTGACGACTCCATTTATCATTTATTTATTTCAGAAATAATCCCCTCATGTCCTTTGAATGTTTCGGCAGTGACCAGCTGTTCAGTGGACTCGCTCGCCGCCATACGTCATTTATTCTTGAGGACTTCGGTCGTGGATCCTAACAATCTTCCTGTGATTTTGATCCCGTCATTTTAAATACCACATTCATCACTCTACAGCACTAGCACTATTGGAAACCGGTGATTTAACGCAGAGGACATGACCCGTGATCCTGGAATGGAGATTTCCATTAAGCTTCCAATGGTTTGTGAGGTCAGAGTCCGCTCTCTACCAAGCTGAATTAGCAATACCGTGGCACTCCTAATTATGTAATGTTAATTTCGATACACCAGTGAACCAGTCCCACACCATGATTTACATCTAGCTGGCAATATTTCAGGAAGCCATTGCTCTAGGTTTTGTCTGATCGTTGAACTTGGTTCACTACTTCGAGATTCGATGGCCGCAAACTACGACCAAGATCTTTGAGCCTCGCAGCTTACACTGCACCATTCATATTCACATCCACCGCAATCTCCACAAATACCATAGCCTGTTTCTCCAGGTTTAAGACCAAAAACTCGTGCTTTGGACCGGTTACTTCAG
>NW_008751800.1:2408-34904 GCF_000715545.1 Opisthorchis viverrini
AAAAATTACCATCAAATGTTAAAACTTTATGTTAAAGTTTTCCTCCTTCGAACCACGGCTTCAGAGAAATTTTCGGCGTGCGTCTAGCCCACGGCCAACTTATTCACAGTCGAGATTGTTTATTGACCTTGAGCATTCGCTCACTTAAACAAATCACTAAAGTGAATGATTTCCAATAATAGAGGAACATATGCATTATACATAGACATTCTGCACTATGAAGTGGCAAGTCTGAAAATGCCGTAGATTTTGAGAAATCAATCCCAATGTGCAAATGGCCAGCGGCGCATTATCCGATGTGTTTGTTAGAATTTGTAGGTGGCGGGCAAAAGCAGAACGAGGGAGGCAAAACGAGGAGCATCGTTTCTGACACCTGGCACGGAACCTGTCAACCGAGGATGATAGGTAATCAGAACGACGGTTTTGGTAGAGAGAGAGTAGAGCTATCTTAATGCAGCCGGTCAATTTGAAGTAAACCAAAACCACCCGTCAGGTCATTTGGCCTTGAACTGCTTGGCTTATGCCCGGCTTTACAGAAAGCGTAAGTGGGGATGATGAAGTGAAGGTGTTAGCAGTGCGGATAAATGGTAGTGGTAGTCGAAGAATGATGGTGTCGAATGGACTAAAGAGACCCACTGGTGACTCTGATATAGTGCAGCCGAGCGTAAGGTTCCTTGGATGAGTGATTTGGTGGCAACACATAAGTCGGGACGTAATCTGTGAGGAAAATTATTGACTCTGTGGCGAGCACAGATTGAAAGTCCACTGAAATCGTTAAATACGAACGAAAATTACAGCAGATTTGAATGACAACGTCCTGAAGACGGTTTGGTATGTGGCAGTTTCGCGCCATCATTGGCCTGACATACTTCCGTCATTGTACGTAACGGATGTCATATTTAAGGTCACTGGGCTAGGATGTGCAGTTCTTCAAGCACCGGGATTTTTATGATTGGTTAGGAAAATCCGCAGAGGTAGGACAAAGCCGATGGAAGATTGCAGGCACCGAAGCAGGAGAACTCAATTGACTTAGGTTTTGTATTATTTTGTTTTTATTATTTTACTATATCAACAATCCCGCATTTGTTGATGATCCTTCGTATCAACTAGTCAAATTTTTATTTTCGTGCGCATCTCAACAAATTCGAAAAAGCATTAAATGCAGTGTTTCCCTTGCTACACCTAAATAGTTCCCAAAATCCAGTAGCAACGTTGCGGATCTAACGAGCACAACGAATATTTTTGTGTTAGCTGATGCGGCAGGTATAAAAATATGGAGGTTAGTCAACCAGCCTGATGGCATTCTGACAAAAATAATCTCCTAGCCATTGACGACTCCATTTATCATTTATTTATTTCAGAAATAATCCCCTCATGTCCTTTGAATGTTTCGGCAGTGACCAGCTGTTCAGTGGACTCGCTCGCCGCCATACGTCATTTATTCTTGAGGACTTCGGTCGTGGATCCTAACAATCTTCCTGTGATTTTGATCCCGTCATTTTAAATACCACATTCATCACTCTACAGCACTAGCACTATTGGAAACCGGTGATTTAACGCAGAGGACATGACCCGTGATCCTGGAATGGAGATTTCCATTAAGCTTCCAATGGTTTGTGAGGTCAGAGTCCGCTCTCTACCAAGCTGAATTAGCAATACCGTGGCACTCCTAATTATGTAATGTTAATTTCGATACACCAGTGAACCAGTCCCACACCATGATTTACATCTAGCTGGCAATATTTCAGGAAGCCATTGCTCTAGGTTTTGTCTGATCGTTGAACTTGGTTCACTACTTCGAGATTCGATGGCCGCAAACTACGACCAAGATCTTTGAGCCTCGCAGCTTACACTGCACCATTCACATTCACATCCACCGCAATCTCCACAAATACCATAGCCTGTTTCACCAGGTTTAAGACCACAAACTCGTGCTTTGGACCGGTTACTTCAGGAGCCAGTGCAAAATAGATCACCAATCAACTAGATCGCTAAAGCCGCTCGGATCCACCGAAGAACAAACTGTTCGCAACTTCTTCCAAAGCTAACCTTTCGATGCCTAAAGTCAAATGGGAAGGTGAAACCGGCGTTACTCTCTCTGACGGCCCGCATTGTGGAACTAAATTAGACCGTTCATGAGACATCGATTATTTTTGCTCCGCATACCCACATAACCGGCGTTACTCTCTCTGACGGCCCGCATTGTGGAACTAAATTAGACCGTTCATGAGACATCGATTATTTTTGCTCCGCAATACCCACATGTGGAGCGTGACCTCCCAGCCCCGCTATGCTGCTGTCACCGTAGTCAACATTTCAACCAAAAACATCCTTAAGTTTAACTAACGCAAGCACCCTGGTTTCTGCCACGCATGCTTAATGTGTCATCGATCTTCGTACCGTCCTCTGTAATTCCCTTCTGCTGGGTATTGCGAGTGAGGCCGCCCATAGCTCTCGTTCCTTTCAGGAACATTGCAAATCCGAGTCGAGATGCGATACCACGTAATAAGAGTCTTTCGGCACTTATACCTACCATACCTACCGAATATACTGCAGCTGAGACACCGCCGCAGAAATAGGCCAGACCCATTCTCCTTGAGCGACAGGAACTAGGAACCCAGAAGTGATCCAATAGTGATATCTGCAGCTTGCAGAAAAAACTATGCAATACTATATTCAGTAACAGCATCCTCGTCACATCTGATCTAGTCGGAGCGTAACCATGGAAGGCCTCCAACTGACTCGGTCTTGACAGGGGAAGACATTCGTCGACTCTTGGACAAGATCAACTTGTTTTGCTAGTTGGGGCCTGACAAGGTCCATCCAAAGATCCTGGAAGAAACGTACGCACTGGCAAAAGAGCTCTACATGGTGTTTTTTCGCTCGCTTGACGAAGGCCAACATACGTCTGCTTAAAAGGAAGCGATCGAAATCCCGATCTAAAATATTGATGACCAACTATCGCTAGGTGGCTACAGGCCTATTCGCCTCAATGGCGTGCTGCGAGGTGATGTAACGCATTCTGTAGCGCGCCATCCTATATCAATTTGCTGCCAAAAACTTGATATCCCCAATTAAGCAAGGATGTCTCCCAAGCCACACGTGCGCTACAAACACACTGGTACCCTTGGACAGCTTAAGACGAGCTAAGGACGAGGAACTCACTTCGGATGTCATATTTTTCGACTTCATAAAAGCACTTGATAAAGTCCCGCGCGTTCCGGCGCTCCGCAAACCCGAATCTTACGGGATTCGATGGAAAATTCTACGCTGGATCCGGGCGCTCTTATCAGAAAGAGAATTCCGAGCGTAAGCAGCCTCAAACTACACTTCTCCGGCGCCGCTCGCCACTGGAGTCCCAAGGACTCCGTTTCGGGATTACCGCCGTTTCTGATATACGCTTTTGTTCGCTCTGATGTTCTTGCAAGTCCGTTTTTTTTCGGATGACTTGAAATCCTGGAGTTTTGATGCCAATGCCCTGGAAACGGGTCTAGACGCTGCAAAGTAGTGGTCGTTGGACTGGCACTTTCCACCGAATGAGGAAAAATACGTCCATATATCATTTAGAAGAGACTCAGTTAATGCCTTTTTTGGTTCAGGAATAAACTGGAAGACATCATGCGGATAGATGTTTGAAAGGATTTATTTATCTGGCGCTCGTCAAACGTCCTTACTGCTGCATGAGAAATCGGTCCCAAGCCATTCGCCGTTCTAAGGACGAGTCGGGGTTCTTTCTCAAGTACTGCTCGCAAAGACTTCCAAATATCCTATGGAAACTACGTCAGACCGTTTCTTGAATACATCAGCCAGGTTGTCGATTCAGGACGCACGAAACCCGTGACCCTCGATGAGCGTATCCAGCGAGCAGCCACGAAAATGTTTGCCGACCTTAAATCCGTGGGCTATGAAACGCGTCTCGTGTTGGTTAGGATCTTTCCCCCTGAGCGTCGTCGCCTTCGATGGGGTCTAATTCTTATTTACTTACCTACTTACTTACTTACTTACTTACTTACTTACTTGCTTACTTACTTACTTACTTACTTACTTAATAAGCCAACCGGCTCTTCACCGTTGACCCAGAAAACACACGCCGGTGATATGGTAAGAACTCACGGATTGATACACAGGATCGAGGCTTCTGCCCAAACTTCCCCGGTCAGTTTTGTTCTTGTCGGTCAGTGACTGTCGTTCACCTGAAGGGCACAAGTGAAAATGGTATAGCACCGCTCTTTATGTTCTTAGCGCGGGGCAGTATGCTTTTAGCGCGAGGATTCGCATAAATAAGATTTTCAAACTCAGAGCGCACAATTTTATTGGGCAGAACTTTTTTCGAATTTCGGGCATTTGCCGCATGGAATGACCTTGACACGAAGGTTGTCCACGCTTCATCTAGTACCCAGATCAAAGCACTATCAGGCACTCATGTGCGAGTCCTCGCGCTGGCAGCCTTACTGTCCCACTCTGAGTACTGAAAGAACGGTGCTACACCTCTTTTTCGCTTTTGACTTTCAGTTAACCAGTAGCTGCTGAACGACAAGGAAAAAAAATTACTTGGGAAACTTGGGCGAAAGCCTCGATAGTGTTTATCAGTCCGTGAATCCGTGAATCTGTGATTAGATCGAACTGAACCCAAACTCGCTCAAGGTCGGCGTGCACCCGAATGGTGAGTGAACTTCAGGGGCGGTGTCGTTGCATTTTCATTCAGTTCTACTGACTAACACGTCCGATTTCCCCTAATTTTGCATTGTAGCTTTTCCAGTTTTTTCGGTGAGCCGAGGTTATCAATATACCTACTGTTGTTGGTACGTGCTTCACTGAAGCATATTTATGCGTCATAACGCATGCCTGATTCCAACCGTGTTTCGAAAAAGCCAGCTATTTTTGCGCACGCTTCCTGGTGATTGTTCATTCAGAGGTTTTGTACTCTTGGCGCACGTTCTGAACCCTATGCACGCTGTACTGTTGTAGACGCATTTGCCAAATACCCACTAACAGCTCAAGTTCAAGTTCGGGCTGACCCTAACTAAAAAGGATGGTGCAGGAGCTAAACAAGGTACCGTTAGCGGGGGAGGCTCAAAGTTGGCGGTCCATGTAAGGATACTTAATCCCAAGTTCCTGCCACGTAAAACTGCAATCCCACACAGAGGTCCGGAAACCATCCTTTCACAGTTCCCACATTGATCCTTAGGAGCGGGTTGACTGTGCACAAGTCAAACATAACCAATTAAGTTGCGAACTTAGGTTTATCTTTGACGTCAGTCTACAACGGTAGGGGTCTTCTAGCTTTGACAAGCGTTGGATTAAGGTTGATCGAGTTTGTCAGGGCCAATTCTCGTTCCCTCGTTTATTCTGACCGGGTCACAGAACATATCCTCCCGATCGCCTTCTGTGCATTTTGTCAGGGGAGAGAACTGTGGCGCGCTGGTGTGGAACACCGAGATTGAGCGATATCAATGACGAAAGTCAGTAATGGCGAAAAACAAACATGAATAATACTAAAAAATCAGTTGACCAATTTGTCATTTCATCTAAACGCTCAAGTGAGGGCGCAGCTTTGGTCGAATGGTGTAGTAGTTGATAACCCTCTGGTTATAATCTGTAGGGTTCACAACAATCTGGAAGAACCTGTCGGTATGGGGAAATCCCCCTAATGGGTTGTATGGAATAGTTGGTCATACGTATCACCATCTCATAGAAGTGTAACATGAAAGTGGGGAATGCCTACAAGAGTGCATCGGAGAGACCGCAAGGTCCTGCGTATGGGCTTATTCCGTTCCCTCCAACAGTCAGCATTTGGTAGAATAACCTGCCGTCGAAGTTGCTGGTCACTCTGACGCCATAAAATTTCATTGAGCCGTGTTTTGAATAGAGTCGGAGTGTTAACGTCTACTAAAAACGCAATGTTTTGAGACACATGAACCTAGATTGTTGGGTAATCTTTTCAAGTTCCATGGATTTTTACTGAACTGTCAAGGCTTTTAGACGATTCTCCCTTGAGGCCAGATATTAACGCGGCGGTCTGGAATTGTGGTCCACAGGAGCTCACTAAAAATATTCTGGTAGCAAAAGTTATGTGCACGACGTATGGCTTAAATTTCAGCCACTTCGGTGTTTGTAGGCCACTTTGCGTCAACCGCACCTTATACTTCCCTAAAATTCTTGTGTGATGTGAATCTGAAACCCGCATGCAAGACTCAGACGTGGTCATGCATCCTAAAGCGCTAAGGACAAACTCATCTCTTTCACATCTCACGCACTCTGTCCGGTGCTCCTGAAGCAGTGTCACGGAGTATATGACGTTCAGCCCCAGAGCTGAACGGGCTTCGTTCGATTGGTTGCCAGTGAACAGTGATCTTTGCGTCGCTCATTCAGCTCAATTAAGCTCAGTGCTACTTGGCGTAAAACGGTGCTTGTTTGTAGTGGCTCCTACAGACTGAAGTTACACCGTCAAGATTTATGAGCTCGAGATGACCCAGTGGTTAGGGCGCGGACTCACTGACCGGGAGACCCGTAGTTCGAACCCGACCTTTGAATCTCGTCTACTCCTGTCTAGTCTTGGGCAACCTAAAATAGCTCGGCCCTGATGCCTCCTTCAGATGACACTCCAGATAGGCACTGAACTGGTGTTACAGCTTAACCATCGAAATTAATCCGGACTCATTCTTAAGCATGAATCATTGACATTGTCCTCTTTGCGGATGATACGATTGCCCAAATGGGTCGTCTAAGCTCCTTAGAATCACCTCTGGGCAGTCGCGTCGGAGTCGATTCTCGTCGCACAGACAATGGAGGGCGACTCGTCCATTTGTGTACTGAATTGTTTCTGGCCAGTGCGAACTTTCGGCATAAATGATCGAACTACGTAACTTGCCGGCCACCAACTGTGAATCAACCATGGACCCAGCTGGATCACGTGGCCATCACACACCTGTGTAGAGCTTCAATTCAAGATTGCCGTTCCTTCTGGGACACAACTTGATTCCGACCATGCTATGGTGCTAGCACGCCTTATACTTCGTCATCCTTCAGGCCCTCGCTTGTCAGCAAGGAACATGACAATCCACCATATTCGGAGAACTAATATGGCTCAACATTATCGATCTGGCACACCCCAACTGCTGTCTACAGTAAACCGACCGTCCTGTTGTAACGGTGGATACTGCTGATGAAGCATGCGAGTTGTATTTCGTTTTCCCATAAATCCGCTTCGCGTTTATTGAGATTTATTACGGAATTTGTGGAACTGTTTTGTAGCATTCGTTTACATTTGAGTGATAGTCAATGAGTATCCAGGACAGCTCAGGAAAACGCGTTCGAGAAGTAGATGGATATTCAGTTTTTACAAACAAGTTGCATATGAGAGTTTTGCTTCCCTCTCCAATAATTTGTAACTGTTCATTTGGTTTTTTCCAATAAATAAGTCCACAGCGAAGGCCTTCCTTTCATTTGGCGCCTTTGCCAGGATAAGGATGAAGATCCCATAGCCACAACCCTTTAAGAATAGAAGAACCGTTCAGCTGTGACACCTTCCGGTGCCCTAGCTGCCATGCCATCCGAAGGAAGCACGAGGGCTCGGATATTGCCAGGTTGCCCAAGCCTGGACAGGAGAAGTCGAGAGGCAGAGGTCAGATTCGAACCACGGACCTTCCGTTCAGTAAATTCGCGCTCTAACCCCTTGGTCCATCTCGCCTCCCTTTAAGAATGGGGATGTTCGAACCTTCCTGGCAGACTTCGAGGAGGTTGCGGAGGCTGCTGGACTGGATACCGACCGGGTAAGTTGGCGGCGCTTAAGACCCTCCTCAGAGGCTGGGCGAAGGCGACCCTGGATGCGGCCAGAAAGGGCCCTCGGAAGATGGACTGGACCGCCGCGAAGGCAGCTCTTGCAGCGTAGTTCGACACGCCAGGAGGCCATGAGGCGGTTCAAAACGGCCATAATGGCACTTGAATGTGACCCGACCGTGTTCTTCGCCGACCTGCAGCAATCGTTGAATCGGGCTTTGCCGGGATTGGACGGAGTGTCGTGCCAGCAGTTGCTGTCTGACCAGTTCACTGGAGGAGTTCAGCCCGCACTTGGTGCCCAGTTGTGGTTGGCAAGGGCAACTGACCAGGTGAGTGTGCAGGAGCTGGTGCATCTGGCACGGGAATTGGCTGAGGCACCACTGCCCACGTTGCATTCGCAGGAGAAAATAGATGGTTCACCAGTCGACGAATTGCAGACCAGAGTGGACCAACTTGCGGAACAGCTTGCAGCCATAAAGACGGAATCGCGGAGGCGCGCTGGGAGAGCTGGTGCTACAAGTGTGACAGGCCTGGCCACTGGAGGAATCAATGCCGTTCTACCCGGTCACTTGTAAATAATAAAATTTTGGAGTGCTCCTCTTTTCCTGGGTGGGTTGCGATAAGCGCAGTGGCAGGATACCATACAGGCCATTATCGAGACGGCCGAGACGGAAGAGGGGGCTGTGCTTGATTGACACAGGACCAGGGGTGTCGCTGAGGCGGTAAGGGAACCAAGCTAAATGCACACCGTGCGCGCTAGCCGTGAGAGCTGTGGGTGGATATCGACGGAAGATTGACGGATTGTGAATGCCTAGGTGACAAGTCCGCGAATCACGCGTTCCCGATCAGCCCGGACATAGAGTGGACGATACTAGGCGGCAGGTTTTCTCAAGAGCACAGATTCCGTGGTTGACCTAAAGCAGGGAAAACTGGTGGCAAGGTATGGCACAGTCAAGCTTGAAGGTTATTCAATCGCTGCCGTGAGCGAGCTGCGTGTCCGAAAGCTTCCGTCTTGTGACATGCCGTCCGTACAGTCCGTGGTCGAGGAATACACCGAACTTTTCACGGGCGGTGAAGATCCGCTTGGCTTTTGCCCGTGGATCGAACAGGAAATTCCACTCGTCTGAATGCTTTCGACCTTACGGCCCCCGTGAAGCATGGCAAAATGTGAAATGCGTTATGCTAGCGGTGTTCGTTTCTGTCTGTCGGACTTCACGGATACAGTCAAATGACTGCTGGTCGCTGGTCTTCATTGATACCAAGAAATCTACACCAGGTGGCAGCGGCTGCGGCGGTGCACACATAATCTCAATAACAAAGAGCCCAGGCTTTGGTGAGCAGTGAAAGTCCACCAGATAGAGAGGACTTTCGGCACCGGAAAAGGCCCCAACCTAAACTGCTACCGGTCGGACCTGAGCGCTGCGATGATTTTTCGGGCTACACTGGTTGAAACTCCGTTTCTCGAGGTTCAACTATGCCATGAAGGCCAGCGGTGACGAACCTGATGAAGAACGGTGAGTACTCGTCCTGGGAGATATCATGTCAAGAGGTGACCTAAAGACGAATTCCTACTGTCGTCTGCGATAAGAGTGTTAGGGCATTAATTTACTTCTCCGGGTAACCAGAATGTCCGTATCTATATAACAGCGATGCTGCCTTCCAGCTAGGAAGAACGGGTTAAAAAGGCCGTCTCTAAAAAACACATTCCGGTCGTCAAGCATTTAACCGTGACCGCCTGCGTATCATTCCATGGGGTGGAAATACTTTTAAAACCATAGTCTGTTATTGCTCAAAAAAGCACCAGTTTTGCGCAGCCGATTGAATAAACACTATATCGTCGAGACCGTCGCGTCTTCCGAAAAATACATACCAGTAACTGGCGAATACGATGGTGCACACAGATTCCTGAAAAATTGAATAATCGGGAGCTCGAATTAATCTATCAGTTTATCAGCTATAAACCATGTACCATGCACATTGAACCAGCCACTGTAGTTTCGATAACCAGAAAATGGGACAATGTGGATTTTTGGAGGTGATCTCATGCTTAGTTAGTTCGGGGGTAGGATAGCAACGCATTGAAGGCGATAGCTTTGATGGATTGGTGTCACCGACTTTGCGATTGGGCCGTTTCTGCGAGTGTAATTGGATGAGTCCCGGGGTCCCCAAGTGTATTGGTTAGTGTTCTCATACGTCCTTGCCAGGCCATACACTGTCCACCTCTCGATCGCTTCTACTCACCACAGGACTAAGCGGAAAGAGCTCTATCAGGCAGATGGTCTTCTGACATGCGCATTACATGTCCTAACCAGTGTACCTTATGCAGCGTGAGTAATTCATCTGTCGCTGTAGTGTTCCTTCTTCTTATGACCATATATCATACCTCAGCATTGCTTATCCGATGTTCCCACCAAACATGACCAATGCTCCGGAGACACCGATGGTCAAGCACTGACATCTTCCGTGACCCAAAAGCAATATGGATCGCACCACCACAGTTTAAACTCTACCCCTGATAAACAAACTCACGTCATGTCGGCGCCATGGGTATCGGAATTTGGCAAAAGTCTCCGATCTGAGTAGTAATCTCATCTCCAGCCATTCCACCTGGACTCACACAACTGCCCGGGTAAAGACATTAATTGGCCGCGTTGATTGGCTCGTCTGCAAACATGAGGCTTTGGTTTAATCCAACCCAGTCTCGTAAAAGGAATTTACACTTTGCAGGTGTGAAGCGCATGCCAAACCG
The DNA here is from genome assembly GCF_000715545.1 of Opisthorchis viverrini. Classification (NCBI taxonomy): domain Eukaryota; kingdom Metazoa; phylum Platyhelminthes; class Trematoda; order Opisthorchiida; family Opisthorchiidae; genus Opisthorchis; species Opisthorchis viverrini. The sequence continues at coordinate 12,937 of NW_008751800.1, forward strand.
TGCGGCAGAGATTATTTAAAATCATTTGCATTTGGGGAGGATCTGAACCAAGGAGAGTAATATTGTCTGCGTTTTCTGTCTGTGCAAACGTTCCGGGACCGTTTCGACTCCTGAGGTTTTAGAGACAGGCAGAGAAAAATAATAATAATAATAATTGTTCAGCTGTAACACCCTTCCGGTGCCTAACTGCCATGCCACCCGGAGGAAGCACGAGGGCTGGGATACTGCCAAGTTGCCCAAGCCTAGACAAGGGAACTCGAGTGGCAGAGGTCGGGCTCGAACCACGGACCTTCCGGTTAGTGAATTCGCGCTCTAACCACTTGGGCCGTCTTGCCCCCAGACAGGCAGAGAAATTTCAAGCAGCATGTTAATAGCAAAGTTGAACAGGAAAGTTGAGAAAGGACAGTCTTATCTTACCACTGGATGTGGTGAACTCAGGTAAAAGCTTCATGTATACTCGTACGCGCCCACAGGAGTGCGCATACCGTGCCTTCGTAAGGGATATAAAGTTGGAGGGGACTCCTTCAACTCCCAGACATTATCAAAGCTTTTGATGATCAACAAAATAAAAATCAGCCTTCAAATCAAGAAAAACGACACACGTGAGACGTCTGACACTGACACCTGCCTTTTTACCGGTTGATTGACTCAACTGAAACTGGGCGTGGCCGTTGCCTGCAGCGGAAGCTTTCTCCATCTCCTGGGCCTTTGAAATCTGGCAGCCTTCTCTTTCATTCTTCAGGCTCCTGATTATTCGGTGTTTGAGGGATCTGCGTTCGCCATGATTGTCGCTGGTTGCTGGTATGGCCTTTAATAAGATCTGCTGATCTTGACGATATCCAGTGTTGATTTAGTCAAGTCGGATGGCCTGGACAGACCACGGCTGAGGGCATTGCTTCTTCAACTCGCCTCCATTTAATCTCCAAACAATATTCGTCGTCCACATGACTGTGCATTTTCGGTAGCTTTCTAGCCAGATCAGCTCGATACCCTTCGGCTACTGAAACTTGTCGAAGTTGGTGAACGGAGTTGCTGTCTTTCGGCACGCGTAGTGCTGGCGGAAAGCGAACTGCTGAGCGGGCCTGCACGATGGCGTAATCAGTTGCGTACCCCAGAAGGAACGACAATCCTTAACTGAGGCTCTCCATCGGTAACTGACAGCTATATGGTCCAATTGAGTCAATGGCTGTCTTGTGGTAGGTGGCCTCCAAGTGACTCGGTGTAGGCTTTTGTGTTGGAAGTTCGTACTGGCCAGGAACAGACGATGGTCTGTACACAACTGAAGAAGCCGCTCCCCACTATCCTCAGCGTCGACTCCAAATCGAACACCTAACTGTGTTTCTTCCGGACTTAGTCATCCAATTTGAGCATTTATATCACCCGGCAAGATAACTATACCCGTCCTTCTTGACGACCGAAGCAGTCCTGACAGATCTTGATAAAAATCGCCCTTCTCAGTCAGAACTGTTACCTCTTGGTGAGTATCGTTCAGCTGTAACACCCGGTGCCTACCTGCCATACTACCCGAAGGAAGCACGAGGGCTGGAATACTGCCAGGTTGCCCAAGCCTAGACAGGGGAAGTCGAGAGGCAGAGGTCGGGTTCGAACCACGGGCCTTCTTCAGTAAATTCACGCTCTAACCACTTGAGCCATCTCGCCCCCGGGGAGTTTGATGATACGACGAGCAAACGCCATTTACCACGTTAATCTTACTTGAACCAGACAACCGCACAGCGCAAAGGCGACTGTTTACTGGGAGACAGTAATGTAAGCAGCTTCCAGCCTTGGGGTTGAGTGCAACTCCCACACCGTAGACACCACGAGCCATTGCGTCAGGATCACCGGATGCCCGAAGAGTGAAATATGGAACATCTGGGCTCGTTCTCAGCGGTTTGAGGGGCACCTTTTGAGCAGCACCAGACTATTTGGTTTTAAAAGTGTTTCGACCTTATTGCATACTGCGCCGGTGATCACAGCCAACCGTTGGGTAACCGGAGTGCGCGGTTTTTGGGGCCGACGTTTTCATACTCGTTCCTCAAGGGAAGGCAGCATTGCTGCTTCCATAAATATGGATACGCTGGTCGCCTGAGGGAAACGTCTTACTACCTTCGCACTCCTTTTGCAAAGGACAGTACGACTTTACCTCCAGATCTCCTCGTGTTACGATTGCTCGTGGTACGAGGTCTCTCATTGCAGCACCCAAGGCGGTAACATTGGTCGGGCTAACCGTGATCAATCCACCTAAATACGCTAGCGCGTTTTTTCAAAGATGAAAAGAATGTCACTGACATATTCCAAGTCGACAGTTTTGTTTTTCTGAAGGAACTCTGTTGCGCCTCATCTTCCGTCGTCGATGAGATTTAATAGAAGTTGGGTGAGAGTGGGTATTTCTTCGGACTTTTTGTGCGAAAGCTTTTCTCGCACTAAGAACCTGAACTCGTTAAAGCTTCCGAAGCTTGCATACCGACCGAGTTTGTTAAACAGAACAGACTGTTTAGTGGAGCCAAAATTGGGTCAAAATGTAGGATTACGTTTGGCCTTGTTCTAGCACCTGAAAGAGTATGAAGACGTCAGTGCAATCTCTATCATACCGGAGTCCGGCATTCTGCTTTAGAGTTAATGAATTACGGGCGACGACGGACAAGTGTCGCTAGGAATCCCGTAACAAGTTGATATTCCTTTGATTGCTTTGTTCACTCGGGGCCCGTTTGTTTATGAGGACAATCCTGCTAACTCACCCTAGTTGTCTGAGACTGTCATTCGATGCCGCCGAGTGCCGTGAGAGTAGCTCAGAAACGACGTCTGCTAGCAGTGTGGTGAATTCCTGTGACATTCCAACCTCAACAGGCCTGTCTGTGGAGTGGAGTGCACCTCTGAAGGGAAGAACCACCCAGGTAGTATTTCGCCCGTGTGTGTACCGTTTCCTGAACATTTGACGGAATGTGCATATGTAGTCTGCAAAAGCCGTTTCCAGATAGGGATCCTATATTCTGTATTCAGGTCACCTTTTTGGGCAGAGAACAACAGTCTTGATTAGACGGGGCTAACTGTTGATCCTGTGATTGCCGTCAGGAAGAGACGACCTTATCACAGTGTGACGGTTTGTTACTCCGTGAGCTATACACATTAGTGGCTGTGCAGCACTCACAGCCTCCCTACCCTCCAGGTTAGAGGTTAGAACATCTCTGGCGATTTGTTCCATAAAAATACTGATACACTTGTACGTTCTGGCAACACTGCTGCATTGTGGTCAGGCTTTTGGGCCAAAGGCTTTGGTTGAGGACCCCAATCATCCTCCTACCTAGGCATGTACGAGCTCACGTACAACCATTACACTTACAAGTAACATCGACCTACGCGTGGTGTCGCCAGCTGGGTCGCCATGCTGCATACAGGAGAGCGGGTAGGTTAAAAACATGATACTGATGACGTCTCCCTTCGTGCACTCCCAGGTTTCCCTTCTTCTAACCCACCCCTACAGGAGTTCGAATACTCCTCGCAGGTCTCAGCGCTAGAACTGATCGTTTTGCTCCCCTTGCATCGCACTCACTTACAGTTTCTGCACGTCCGAATTCAGTAAGAACCCTAAACACTTCAAAGCCTGTTTTCAATCACCGAAAGTCTGTCTGCTTAGGCGTTTTTAATGTTCGCTCACCGAGGCAAGCAGGACAACAAGCGGCTCTTGCTCGGGCGCTGGATTCCTCCTGCATTAGTCCATACTGTCTGTCAGAAACAGGGATACAGAACACAAGTACTGCAATTGAACTGACTGCCCACTGACTCTCCCAGATTTCACTGCGACTTGTTATGGCGGGGTTGATATCGTATTGAGTGGTCGAGTGGAAGTGTCTCTACTTGATTGAATTCCCGTTGATAGTCGCGTTTGCGCGGTTCGTTAGGCAGCGTTTGTGAGGAACTCTCTAGAAAGTGGGGTCCACCGTATCCCACTTATTGTGTTTGTTTACAACCCAACTGACTATAGCTCTGAATCTGCCAAAGACAGTTTCTATGATGCTCTGGGTGCTCTCCTACAACGGTGTAAAAGCTCAGATATCGTTGTGGTTGCTAGTGGGGTGGGTGCCCAGGTAGGTAGACTAAGGACTGCTGAGGCTTGATTGGGTGATCGTCCTGGATTGGACACGAAACGTGGAGACAACGAAAATCGTCTACTTCAGACGTGTGCCGATCACAGGCTGTTCCTCTGCAATACCAGTTTCTGTAATAGCGGAAATTGCCTGAACACGGGGCACTCACGAACGAAGCAGTCTCACATCCAAATGGACCACATCACGGTCAGTTTTCTGTGCCGAGGCTCGTTCACTGTCTGTGCTACTTCTGGAATACCAGCGTGGACTCCAAACAAACACTTGCACACTGCCGCCTTTCATTGTGCTTTTCAGGTTTACTCAAAACGGTCACACCCAGCTTAGCTATTGCGTTGCTGGTTTTGGGTGGCGTCAGCTTGTTAGTAACGAGGTGTTTGGAAAACGGGTGTTTTGTTATGCTTCAGGTATTTCAATTGGGGAAAACATCCAACACCTTCGACTACGGTGGCTCGGCCTTGTGCTTTACATGCCCGAACATTGTTTATTGATACTAGTGTTGTTCTCCGTGCCTCCTTGAGAAAGGTGCAAACCACGGGGTGGACAACATGTGACTTGGGAGAAGGGCGTGAAAGAGATCATGAAGAATTGTGGTGTTGTTGGTACTGTACGCCTTCCAGGATGGGGTCCTCGTTGCCCCAGCTGTGTTTAGCTGGAGACGTTGCAGGAAATGTCAATTGCTTGATGTCAGTGGCTTTCTTGTTGTCATTTTCTTGACACTTTGTCTGATTGAACGCTTGGAGTTGTATTCCTCTCAGAATGCCGGCGATAGTCCAGCTTCAAGTCTCCTCCGTCACCAACTGTTTATCTCTTATTTGCCCTTAAATGCTTCGAATATGGTTAGATAAACTTTGTGGTTGTACGGGAGTGAAGCGTTGGTGGCAGCACTGATGTTGCTGTCTTTGATGATGATAAAATCAAAATGAGCGCTCATTAACGAGCGGACAATTTCCTTCCAGACTGTCCTTCCAAGTTTTCTTGTGATGTGTATATTGTGCACTGGTTGTAGCTACGACAGTGTTTTGATCGGTGAAGAATAAATCGGAAAGAGGATTGTGCGTCATTAGTTCCATGGAGCATTATTGTGCTACCTTTGTGAATTCGGTCCTCTATCTCATTTGTTTTGTCTGTGTTGTCGACTGCATCCGCCAATGTTTTGACTGAGAACAGTTAAATCTGTGATGTTTCCAGCTGTATTCAGTTTAGAGCACGAAATGGAACGTGTAATTCGTTAAGTAAAACGTTCAGTTTGCGGACATCTGTGTTTTTGTTTGTTTCTGGACTTGTGCCTGCATTCCAAAGCTTATCAGTCAGCAGCTCGGGCTACTGTGTCATGTCCTTGCTCTACCCGACGGAGAATGTTTTCCGATCCTACTTTCTAATAATGTCATTTATCAGCTTTAGTAAAAAGAATCGAGTATTCATCTGAAGGACCACAGGTAACGACAGAGGCGACCTTCTCCCCCGTAGCCATAGGGAGTAATGTGGCTCAGTGGTTGGAGCGCGAATTTACTGACCGGAAGGTCCGTCGTTCAAACTCAACCTCCGCCTCTCGACTTCTGTCCGGGTTTGGGTAACCTGGCAGTACTCCAACCCTCGTGCTTCCTTCTGGTGGTATGGTAGTGAGGCATCGAAAGGGTGCTACAGCTGAATGATTATTTATTATTTATAGGGAACATACAGTGCTCAGTATCCTCGGGATCCAGTACTTGCACCTAAACTGTTGATTCATGTGAATCTGTCCGATGGAAGCTTAGTAGTGCTCTCAACTAGTCAACCCACTGCTCGCATCATCGGGGTTCTTCCGTACGGATTATAGGCATATCACGGAATTTTTCTCGACCACCGTTCGGTGTGGTGATTACACACATGACTGTTTTCAACAGAACTAAATGGACAGACGATTACAGTTCAAACTCAGTCTACGGTTGTCAGAACGACAGTAGCTGTATTGGTTGCTGCGACAGCTATTGTGCACTATAGCTATCGTTTATTTTTGAAGAGCATAGTCGCAAACATAAGAAGTAAATGCAAGCGATGGGTGTGAAAAGGTTACAGAAGAATGTTAGATAAAAAGGGAAGCGTCTCCTTCGAAGTCGTGCCACCAACGGTTCTAGTTAGACAAGATGAATCCCAACGTATGTAAGAATGTTTGGTATGGAAACACCTGTGTAAAGTTCAGCAACCGAAGAAAGGACAATGTCAAATGCTCTTCAATGCGTGGTAAGCGCCAGCATAATCAGGAATCACACAGGCACAAAGTGCCCTTCGTAGTGGGTCAAGTGTGAAATTCAATAACATGAATCAACACTCGACACCATGTACCACGTATAAAAGTGCCGCAATTACGTAGAGAACCCAAAATCGCAAGCAAACTCAAGTCGCCGACTGTGATCTTAGGAAGTCCCCGTCCAATAACAGCCTTGGCGGACTACGGTAAGCAGATCCCTTGATAAGAAATGATCATCGATTGGTGGACCAGAAATGCCGACATCGCTGTCCTCACACGTGAGCTCGAAGAGTCTCCTGTGAACTGGTTGCAACTGGTGTAGAGGCGCCAGATGATTCATATTGTACATTGTTAAAAGTAACCAGCACATTGAAACCACACAGGGTGGTTATCCCCTCTGGAATTGCTGAACTCTTGGCTCACCAAGACTGATGTCCGGGCTACGCAATCAGCACCACGAGGAGGTGGTTCAGCGCGCCTACCAGACCTATGATACGTAATGAGTGAGTTCGCATTGGACATTGTTCATTCCCGGTTACATGCAATCGCCCCGATACTTCTGAATCTCCGTGAAACGATCACTATTTACTGTAGTTTGACCCAACTCGCAGGCACGGAGTGAACAACACATGACCTGGAGACCAAGCATAAAAATTTGAACGTCAGACATCAGCCGCGTTGATTAGTCGGGGCACCGGAGATCCGCCCCGTCAAGCCATTCATGAGACAGTCCACATCACTCATGGAGAGTCCTAACGCTTGCCAGCGCTTCAATAAACGCTGTCAAATCCCATTAACTTGGTGCGTGCTCTGAAGCTCAAATGAAAAGGTGACCCAAACGACTACATGTGCGAAAACTTTTGGATTGCATTCGTTCGTCTTGCACCATTTTACCCCAAAGAAGAGTACAATGTAAATTCAAACTTTTGTTTGAACGGGACACTAATAATCAGGATCACAACCTCTGCATTTAATGACCCGAAATGAGAAACTTGATAGTATTAATAAATAAGTCTTAAGTAAGCTCCACTTGTTAGCGAGATTCTAGAGAATGACCTTCCAGCAAAATAAAGTACCCCAAATGGGGCTTTTCTTATTGGCGCAAGGAAATTTTATACCCAGTGGTGAAACACGTGCACTATTAACGATTGGTGTTTACTGTCATTTTGTTTTATATTCTCGAGGTATGTGTAGTAATTGAACAGCGAATGCTGTCGGTGTGAGTGTTTACATCAAGATGGGGTAAATTTTTAACCATCTTATTCCCATCTTAAATTTGTTCGCATAGAAGGATGTGAAGTGCCCAACACTGAACGGAAGTAAACCTACGACTAATGTTTTTTTCCTACTATATGCCGATGGTTTAATCAGAATCTTCGTTCTACCGATCGCCACTCTTCCCGCTAACACCCGTAAGAAATTTTTGAGTCAGTTGGCATTTCTCACTCCATCGGTATTCAGGGGCCCAACCTGTACTTCTTTTTCGCATTTAAAATCCCAGTTACTTGTTTCAACTGTTTGCACCATCGTGCGAGATATGTGGTAGGTTCGTTGACGCATGGTATATTTTTGACAGTAGGCTGAAACAATGATTACGGACTTTTTGGGTGCAAAGTGCATACCAAAGGACGGGTCAATTCATCTAAAAACACCTGCTCCTTCTCCTCTTCGAAGATGAGAACGATGTCGTCTGCATATTCTAGAATGTGTGTATCAAGCTACTGTGCGGGCTGTGTTGTTGTATGGCTGTGAGACTTGGCCTGTCCGAGCAGCCGGACTGAAACGTCTTCAGGTGTTCGATAGTCGTTGTCTCAGAATCATAGCTCATGTGGGTTGGTGTCCATGAATGCGTAACGAGATAGAAGGCGAGCTTTCGTTTGTGAAATGAATACTTTCAATAAAGGATGTGTCCAGCACCAGAAGCTGTGTTGGTTGGAGCATGTGTTTTGTATGATTAACCATCGTTTGTCGAAGATGTTGCTGCTTTCCATGTCCGATTCAGAGTGGCGAAAGCAGAGAGATGGCCAACCGTTGACCTAGCAGAGGGCTATGATGGAGATTACGAAACGTTTGGTTGTTGTCGGTGCTACTCGTCTTCCAGGATGGGGACCGCGTGATCCGCACTGCGCCTGGTTTGAGACACTGCAATGTATAGCTGCCAACCGATGTCACCGGCGTTCTTGTCAGTTTTTATCCAGATTGTCTGAATGAGTGTTTGGAGGTGTAGGCATCTCGGAATGATTGTAGTATGCTAGCACTATGTCCCTTCCCCGTCCACATTAATTCTTTTCTTTACAATGAGGCTTTCAAATAGGTCATGGTTGTACGGCAGTGAAGCATCGGTGTTGAACACTAATGTCATGCTGTCAATAATGATGATGGCGATGATTGCTTGGTAGCTAACTGGTGTCGGTGGCGTTTGTGATTTCAGGTGTTGGAGATTTTGTGAAGCTCCCTCAGTGCTCAGCTTTTCTTGCGCTAATCATTGATTTCCATTTAAATTAATACAGTCGTAGGGCAGTGAAGTGCCAATGTTCTTCCCTCATGTTGTTTTCATTGATCATTTCTATTATGCGGATGTGTTGGTTTTGTTATTTGAAGACCATGTGTCCTTATAAATGGCCCGTGTTCTGTTCGTCAGTCTCTCACACTTGAGTCGCTAACAGAGTGAATTTATTCTTAGGGAACAGCGAAACCAAAGATAACTATTTGGAATCTGGATTATCGTGTGTTGTTTCATTTTGTTCCTTATTCGGCATTTTAGTAGTAAACTATTCCGTTGAATTGTGCTGTGTACGTGTCCGAAGTTAAATTATCGGTCAAACCACATGGAGTTCAACCGCAAACAGTCCATTATTGCAACAGGTTAGCATATCCTATCTGATTTCGACATAAGCTCTTCAGAGCGACAGCTATCTATTGAATCTGGATGGATGGCATGGAACAACTCCATTTTGGTGCATCCACCACAGTTCTGACAGGTTTCATTGTTTCTATGGAGGAAGAGTTTACAAAACTTCCGCCTTCAGAATTGTCTCCTGGATGGAGATGTTTTGTCCAAGGGGTTTTCCGCGGGAAAAGACTACGACAGTTTGGGAATTTACAGTAAATGGGATATAAATCACTGCCTCCAAGCTTATTATCACCTCGTAGCTGACTATAGTTTGTTGTATTACGTTGGGCCTTTGTTAGCTGAGGTTTGTATAGGCACTGCATCTGTCCCTTAGATTCTGGCATGCGTTTACTTCAATTATATATAATGGTTTTTCCCTTTGTTTTCACTCGTTCTTCGTCTTGTTTGGATGGCCGTAAAGCTTTTTGCTTTTTATGATGGCGATAGACAAACTGAAGCTACGGCGATATTACAGAGGAAGCAGTCATCGTTCATTGATCCTCGTCATCGACAGCTGGATAAACTTTGGTCTGTGGTCTCGAGGTTGGCTGGTTGTGGGAACTTTGTACAACTGCGGTGGGTGCTGACCGTTCGTACGTTTCGTGTTCCACGCGGTTTGACTGTCTAAGTTAACCTAACGAATGAACCTTTCGTCTGCTTCGATGTGCACCTTACTGGCAACATTAATGAGATCTAAGTTCATTTTAGGAGAATAGCAAGAGCTTCCTCGTACTATTCGATAGATTAGAGGTACAGTGTATTGGTGGCACGGTTGCCACCTTATGGAAAGGTTAGCTGAAGGCGCTGAGTAGGGTAACTTACTTGTTAGGATACGAAGCCAATGCCTACTTTATTTCAAAGGATGCAGATTTCCAAGTGTTCGTTATTTTGTGATTAGTCTGTTGATGGGTTTTTGAGTGAGCGTCACAGACAGCACCGCTCGGACTCTGTTGACACGTTCGTTTTGCCCTTGATCTATTTGGCCGCATGTTTGTGAAGCCCACCATTCAGGAAAATGATTTCAGTCAGGGTTGCATATATTGACTTTGATTTCTTATGTCACCTATCCTTTTCGATGGCTTTTCTGTTCAGTGGTGTCTACTTGCTCTCTCTTGTTGTGTCCCGTCTAATCCATTCTCCGCCCTCTGTGTCGTTTGCTTAGAGCCTGCTGTTTCTTTTGTGCATTGCGTAAATCTGTTATTACTGTTGGTGTTTTTTAAACTCAGAATCACCCCATTTCTACAGTTTCTGGATTTTATTTAAGGTGCTTTTTTAACCAAGTATTGGTCGGTTAGAATATTCACTGCACACTGAAGCACTGGGTTAGACGAAATAACCTGCATGCAGTGTTGCCTTCAGCTAGAGAGCAATTTGTTCCTGACGTCCATAACTCCTCTTTTCTCGTACCTTTCAGCCTGCTTTTCCCCTGAGTTTGCTCCCGGAGCATTTCGTTACACAATCAACTAACGACGCTGCTGTTAACCCCCTTGAAGTTGCCGAGCCAAACAGAACTCACACAACTCTGTGCAAATGTCAAGTTATTCGTGGATCTCATTTATTACATCAGAGCCCAGTATCTGCTTCCTCAACATGGATTCCAACAGTCGATCTCAGATGCTGTCCTTTATTCCGACTGCCTGGGCCAGTTTGCCTTCTTTCCCGTGCTTCGTGCACGCTTAGGCCTACCGTTCGTGGGACCAACTTTGCTAGCCGTGCAGGTATCTCACCAACAATTACGTTCAATTCCACTGATAGCAACTCATATTCCAAAAATTTTGGTGGTAGCAGTCCTTCATCTGAGTCCCACGATTACTCCGTTTGTGTCCCAGATCAGTGCGTAACCTATCCTCAGGTAGAATCCGATATTCGTCCCCTCTGTACAGTTATCTGCTCTGCTTTAGATCATGGTCCGCGAGCTTACCATTCTCCCTTAACGCATACTAGTGATGTACTGTCTATGGTTCCTGGTACGCTGGTTTTCAGTCCAACATTTGTGTCAACCGCCAGTGCTCAACCCCGAAGTTCGCATCAGTTTGGGCCAGTTTTCTCCCAGGGTCCTCAGTCTATACATTTCACGCAGTTTGTCCAATCCGACCGTGCACAGTATCCACAATCAGCTTTTTGTCCTCAAACAGATGAATCCAAGTCGTTTGGCTTGACTACTTCCTATCTACCTACCACCACAATTGCACATCGGACTTGCCCATCAACCGATCACAATTATCCCATCACAACAGCGCATCCGATGTCGCGCACAAACGATCGCCATAACTGCTATGTTTTTTCTGATGATGAACTTCGTTCTCAGATGGAACAGTGTGCCATATCTGACATGTCGAGTTTGCCTCTGGATAGGGACAGTAGTACGCCCGCCTCAACAACTGGCTGTTCATCGGATCGGCAGCACGACGAACTCGCAGAGTCATTGTCCTCATCTTTCACTCAGGGCTCTGTGTCCGACATACCACTGTCAAATTTAGAGGAAATACTGGCCAGGTCCTCTATCGACGATGTCTATTTAGGTCCCGTTGAGGACAAATATGGCAAGTTGTTGTCACTAGACCCAGCTCTTCGAGTTGGTAGTGAAACTGCATCACTGCCGTACTCGTCTTCTTCTCTTGCATTTTCTCCGCCTGGCGTTCTTATGGTGACAGAGATGTGGCGCTCATTCATGTCGGAGCGTTTAAGCTATTGCAACCACCGTATTCACTGTATGAACTTGGCTTCTTTGCGAAGGTGCCTTTATGATCATGGACTCAATCAACTCGGCTCAGTTGCAATATTGAGGCGACGTTTGCAAGAATTCGTTCGCCGCATACGTGAAGCACAGTCCATGGATGCTGGTCGTTTGAGGCTGCCTCATGAAACTGGCGATTTTCTCACGTCGAGTGATGCGGTTGACAAGCTGACTGAGGAACAACCAACCGCCTGGCAAAGTTCACCCGATAAAGCCCCCAATTGTGCATTGACAGACAGCAGTTGTTCGCGTACTATGAAACTCCCGAAACCGGTTGTCCTTACTCCGGATACGTTCTACTCGTATCTATTAATAATCGATCTTGAGGCCACTTGTGATTTCCAAGAACACCGACAATCCGCGCCCGAATATCCCCACGAGATTATTGAATTCCCCATTTTGCTGTATAATACCCGGACGCGTAAGTGTATCGGAATATTCCACGCCTATTGCAAACCCAAATTGCGACCGGACTTGACTGCCTTCTGTACAAGCCTGACACAAATAAGTCAACATGAGGTGGACAATGCGCATCCGTTCCCACACGTTTTGGCGCGAATTGAGGATTGGCTATTCAATAAGCACGGATTATCTAATGTTCGATGTGCTGTTGTCTGTGACTGTAGTGCGGACATGGGCAAATTCATGCGTATCCAGTGTCGACTCGACGGAATCCCACTTCCTTCATGGGCTACCGTTTGGATTAACTTGAGCAAAGCTTTCCGAGTGTTTTATAAACTTCCATTGCGTAATCGTGTCACACTTAGCACCATGTTACGTGATCTTAATCTATCGTTCATCGGACAACAACATCGTGGATTAGATGATGCGATCAACATACTGCGGATCGTCCGCACACTACTCGCCGACGGTTGTCTACTACGCGTCAACGAGCGGGTCGATTTTGGACGTGCTCCTACCTATGTGGCGGCGGTTCCCCGGTTGGTTGCTGAAACCACATCCGGTCTGATGGGCAGTCGCCTAATGCTACTTTACAAAAAATCCCGGCTGAGTGCTGGAACTAGTTCTCAGGGCGACAAGAATGATGCTCATAACCGAAGCACTCTACCTTCAGATTTACCCGAGGACCATATTCAGTCACTCTTGTGGCTTGCAGATGTACAGAAATCTAGAGTTTCCAAAGAACAATGATGAAACATTTCTAGCTGTCCCTCTGTCTCCTCATCTACACAGATTTTCTTTATTCTTTTGTTAATCTGTTTTTGGGGTTTCCCGAATTACCAAATGACACGTTTATTTTCTCGTTTTTTTCGTATGATTATTTGGCACAATGCTTGTCCAACGAGCACATCGCACCTTCTACACAGACGCATGTTTATTAACTAGACAGTGAGGACATTTTCAATTGGAGGTTGACATTTCTTTTTGGTATACTTTTCCCCTAAAATGCTCCTGTCAACAACGTGCATACAACTCGCACTCCACCATTTTCATATTGCGAAAGTTTCTGCATGACCGCTTCGTTGCTCCACATCTGTACCGTTGTTCGGACAGTATGCAGGATTGACTGCATTACCGTAAACCCGCGAGTTTGCGAAGAATCGAACAAATTTCCGTATTTTGACGTATTCGGAAGACAAATCTCGTTGTTATAGACGAGTCAGCCATGCACCCTTGGCTCTGCCGTCTTCAATTGTCTAAACAAGAAATGAGACCGCATTTATGCTGCCCCCATTAGCACTATTGTTTTCTGTGCTCCGTTGGGAAGCCTAGGCGTGGGTCGACAGAAGGTCGGGAGTGCACCTCAGCTGCGGGCTGGCGTTACCCATGGGAATCACAAGCCGAGATTATTACTTTCGTTGCGAATGGATGGCCTCTTTTAGGCTTTGTGACTCTCAGTGATTTCATTCGTGCCAGTTTCTCCTAAAAGTTCGCCACACAACGGCACTCCCGGGGTTAGGTAACGTTAATTCAGCCTAGTGTCCGCATCTTTTGACATTTTTATTGCTTGAATGCGACCATGTTGCTGGGAGGTATTGTTTTAATTTTTGGTACGTCAGGACAATCTTCGCGCAAATCGAACGGAAAAACGATATGGTATTTTGGATGTGATGTTATAGTATCTAGTGTTTTTCGAAACAGAACATTGAAAGACGAATTACCTGAGAATTAGCCCAGATTGGATTTCTTAAAGTTGGCATAACAGGTACCGGATCGCATACATCTTGTGTAAGTTCCAAGTCCGTGATTTTGCACCAATCTCGAACAGTGATCCAATAAACTAACCGAAAAATTCGTCAGATCAGCAACTCTACCTCGCAATGTCATATCCTGTAATGAAGGAACCAATGAGTTTTTTCATTCACATCATAATGTAGATAACGACAATTTTCTGGTGGATTTCCTCCCAATGCAGGTCGACAAGCGGCCTGTCGAAACTTCGGTGCATGCAAATCTCTGCTAGTTGGCTTGGGTCTACCTTACACACTAACATGGTTCGTGTTTGGTACAATGTAAGATTCTGTCCCGCCTATTAGATGCGGTATCCGTATTCTTGCAACGGGCAAGCATCAGTTCCGGGGGTAGCTTGGATGAAAACCGTCAATTTGTCCCAACGTTGTGAAAGGATTTCTACCTGTGTCCAACAAGTCAATCACGCGGATGTGCTGCTATTTTACTGGGTGTTTTTTACTAATATTGGTGCAGGCGCACTCATATCGAATAGGGGGTTTGAGTTACACACTTACTCTCGGAAAATAGATTGCCGTTCTGTTGTGATTGCCTAATTATGATAAGTTACTAGTTCTAATTAGCGGAGTAGTCCTCGTATGTTACTCTGACTTGTTGTCTATGTATCCCGAAACCTCAGAGGTCACTTTTTAATATTAAGGCAGGTGATCGAAATGCGCTACTCGTATGAGTCAAACTAATGGCACAAATGTGAGACGTCTGAATGAGCTCCAAAATTTCAGTCACCTGTATGAAGGGTTGTTTTTTCTCGAGTGGTTCTCATAGACTGCATTCGTGCGGTCTTGTGAGTTGTAAAAATCGATGGTGGGTGACATGTTCGCCTGAGTAGAATGTATTACAGTTGGTTGTTTGTGAGGTCGCATCGCTGAGCGTGGAATTTTCATCTGATCATAGTTTTCACTTCTATGACAACCGGGTGAATAACGCAAGTAATACATGTGATGCAGCAAAGCTGAAATTAAAATTCCTAGTCCATCCACAGTGCCTTATTGCTTTCAGTTTACTCCAAGTCAAGTGAAGTAAACCTCTGTACACTCTGGTGTGAGTTCTCAACTTACAAACTTGCAGCCGTGTCACATGGAAATGATAAAGAGACTTTAATTTTTGCGAGTGGAAAACCACTTGAAGTAGCCACCTGGGTGCAGTTCAGATGAGAGGCAGGGTTGCGAGAGTACCTAAAAAATGGAGCAGCTAGGGCATCGCCGAGTTCCTGTAAGTTATAGCCAGTAGTTTTTTGTGCCTGGAGCGTTTACCTACGGTAGGTGTTGGAAACTAGAAGAATTCGTAGGATTAAGTTTGGACGAGCCCCAAGTGTTGTCTGGAACTCTTATTTTTACTTATCAGCAAAGAAATCGGCGTGGTGGCAAACCTTTCTTGCGCAGCCCTAGGAAGAGGACGGGGAAATGTACCTATCCAACAGGGAAGAACACGAACTAATGAGTGTATTTGGGGTGAGACAACTAAAGAGAGCGATCTCAGTCCCACGTCGCGCAAGGCTAGGCTTCGAACTCCATTATAAATAGCTTGGATGTGGGGAGAAGACAGTAGGGCCGATTGGTGTGGTCATGCCTGGGGTTGTAACTCTTGACCCGTAAGATTGATGTGGAGGTGAAAACGACAACCGGCTTGTAGACTGCTGTGTGCAGCATTTTTATATAGGGTCCTTCTCATGTGCTACTCATGGCAGTACAGTCAATAGTGGCAGCTTGACCGCCGAGATTGATAGACCTAGAAAGTACAGCTAATATTATCAATCTCAGGGCTAGAAGGCGACTTTGGTCCTTCGTGGCGGCTACCTGCATGCTTACTACATTTCAGAGGGACGAATGGCTCAGTGGTTCGAGTGCGAATTTACTGACCGTGTTTCGAAAACGACCGCCTCTCGACTTCCCCTGTCTAGGCTTGAGCAATGTGGCAGTATCCCAGCCCTCGTGCTTCCTCAGCTGAACGATTATTTACTAATTTTAGTTTGGTCGACTACGGAAGCTCCATGAACTTTCTGCGCCCTCTTGGTTTCAGTCCACTTATCACACTCTCCCCATCTTAACTATAGTGGTTTGTGTACGTCGATCTGTTCGCTGAGCTTGTCAGTTTGGTTACAGATGTCTCGTCACCAACCCAGGTAACATCATCAGTTATTATCATGAGTATATCCCGTTTGCTGGACGCCTGACACGTTCACTGATTGATCCGCGTCCGTTGAACTTTGAGTCTGGCCTCTCGGACGTGAACTTTGACATGTCGATCTCACGATTAACGCTCGTGTCACACGATCCATACGTTCCGATTGAGCTGATCGATTAGGCTGGTGACTTTGAAATGGCACGTTGGGCTAGGCTGTGGGACGCAAATGCCTAAGAAGAATTCCAATTTCATCTACATTATTGTAAACTGAGAATATTTACAGCCTTAATTGTTTATCAATCAGAACACTGAGTCAACAGTTATGAAATCCTTGTAGATTCTTGACCGGAGCTTTTTCGTCGAGATAGGCATTTTTTCATAAACAGAAAACGACTGGAAAAGAGGTCGCACCGCTTTATTCGTCCTATTACTAACTGCGGTAAGTTAAGCCGCTTTCTGTTGACGTAGTTGCCAACAAAAAGCCTGTGAAGTCATGTGATGACGCTGGTTAGAGCCAGTACCCTGGCTGATCCGTCGGAATTTAGTGAAGGACGATTGTGGCGTGCTCAGAGCATGCGATGTAGGGAAAGTGGGCTATCCATGGTACTATTTCCAGCTATCATAGACACACTCATTGGTGTCGTTAATACTGCTGTCTTTTGCTGTCATCGGCATGCCTGTAACACGTGGCGTGTCAGAGGAGATTACCTTGACTAACTGTTATGCTTCCAAATGAATGATAACTGGCTGGTCCCGATGATCAGTGTGTCAGATGAGGTTAAGGTGACTCGATGCAGCGTGTGTACTGACAAAAACAAACGACTCGTGACGTCACTGACTCCGGAGACGTCAAAATAAGAGTGAATAATTGTAGCACTGCATTCGTCATCATGATCATTAGCTGACGTATACAATCTGCCGGTGTTGCTAGGTCAGGTGGAAAGTCCGTGTTATTTAGGTAAAGTGAAAGCAATTATGAAGCCGCCGAACGATCAACCAAAGTATATTTCTTTTGAGTACCACAACCTTACAGGTTTGGACTGAAAAAACTTAAGTCCATACCATAATCAATTCAAGGACCTTCGTTGATCCGAGGTGCAATGAAGAATCTACCAGGGACAGTGAAGTGCGAAAGATTCGTTTGAGCGCATCAGATAAACTACTAGCACCTACTCCTTGTCAGCGCGGCGGAAAGGATGTTAGTATCAGGTGATTTCCTGAGACAGAAAGAAAAAGAATTTGTTGACAAACCTGAAGAAGGCGTTTTGAAACCAGCAGTTGTGGGCTGAAGGAATTTCAAAAGCGGTGTAACGTCGGTTGAGGACTCCTCAGAGGTGAAGCCACGCAGGTCCCCACCAGCAAAATTCCCACCTGACTTGACCGCGTTCCAGTCGTTTTGAGGAGTATGAAACAGCGGACTTACTCAGTGTTGAAGGAAATCACACCTATCGCACACAGTTGAAAGTACTATTGTGCGAATAAGCGAACTCATTTGACACGAAACGATCGGAGGAGCGCTTCAGTGTGTTACTGTGCTGTCCTGAAGCAGTCACTGCCACCTGAATTTGGCTAAATGCAGGATTGCAAGGTTTCTCGCTGATATGAATACGGTCAGGCTGGGCGTGCAATATGAATCCAGTAAAAGAGCATGCACAACGAGGAATTTGATCGATAAATGGCTTTGTTAATTCCACACAAAAAGTGACCTGACAGAAGAGTCCTGGTGATTTTGGATAATCCTTTTGCATATGCAACTATTCAGCACAGTTCCGTTGAGCTGACATTCCTGCATGCAGTCACTGTAGACAGGAATCACTCAGTTCGGAATACACTGCGGTACAGCTTTTACCACACTTTTTATCTATACTGTTTTGTCTATACTTCCGGCTCATAATCAATCTTCAGCCAGTGCATAACTTGCTTTCGCAAGGCCTTTTCACTATGCCCACTTGTGAGACGCTACTGTGTGGACATGGATATGCTTGAAGCTAGCTATCAAGTGTGACAATCGACGAGTTTTCCTCAAGTGTGGCTTTGGTACACTGACTAAACGCGGTGACCCTGCTAATGCGCTGAACGCCGACTTCAAGACTACATACTTAGCGTCGATTCTGATATGCCTGATGCTCAAGGAGCCAGCAACCGTTGGTAAGTTTTTCTTCTAGTGGTCTATTTTTGCTAGGCGGTCATTTAAACTCCCTCCTAGAGGTCTCAGGAGAAATTGATGCTGACGGAGAGAATGCCTACCAGTTTTGACGACCACTGCTGCTGTGGCACCCAAAAATTAACAGTACAGCTACACTGGTTTTATATGTAGAACGTTTACTTCACCATATGAGGTAAACTAAAGGAGAAGCACACTGTTTGGAACCTTCTAAACGGTAAGTGGTAGTAGGAAGCTATACGGTTGATTAGTTTGCTTCTTCCCGAAGACTGGACCTCCTCTATCCTAATTCTCTCGAAGTGATCGGGATGACTACTTAATTGTGAAAATACATGTAGCCGCACGAATGTAGATGCCTGGAGACCGAATCCATAAGTTCACGCCAGTTGTAATTAATGTCGTGAATATTTTTAGTGCCATATGTTTTACAGGCCAGATTACTCACCACTTCAATTTAGCCCGTTTGAGTTCATGTTTACGATCTACTAATTTTGAGGTTTTGCTTGATTTGTTTCTCCGATTGTCGAGAGTACACCACTTGGCCCTGTTGATCGGCTAACCTACCAGTCCGGCTTGGAAGTTACTTGATTACCATGTTTCTTATGATGTAGTTCGCACCTAAGATCAAGTGAATCCGTAGTTTAGGATCATCGTTGAACTTTTCAGGCTCTTATGCATGAAGTGAAGTTGGAAGTTTGATAGACTCTTCTTTCTGTCTATTGCATCCAGCTGCTTATTTTCATACTCTCGTACCAAGGAGACCTATTTAAAAAGCTTAGTACGGGTTCCTGAAATTACTCGCCAAGGTGAGTATTTCATCAGCACTGTGTAACCGGTGTCGCCTGCATAAATAAACGGATGTGAGCACCAATTCAACTTAATTGACTCCTCCGTAGCAGCCGAAACTTCCCCATAGATGACGTTTTTTCGACTCCGGCGGTGCCTTGAGGAGGAACCCGGAAGTATTCCCACAGAAATGATAGCGGCTCGCAAAAATCCTCAGAATGATCGATAAAGCAGCCACCCAGTTCATTACCTTCAAAAACCACTTCAGGTTGAATTCTGGTATGTTTTTAACGAAGGTCCATCTAGTCAAAACACACAGACTCTTTCAGTCCACATAATCACTTGGAGGACATCGTTTTGCTAAACATGAGGTAGCAAGATCTCTCATCTTAAGAAAATTTCACACCTTGACAATGTCTGAAAGTTGCTTGGAGATAAAAACAGGTTGGTGAATTGTCAAAGAATGTACATCGGATTGGAGAACAAACCGCGGGCATCAAATGTACATTTTATACCGTATGCAAAAGATCTCCAGTTCTAAATGGTTTTTAAACACATTCACTAATTGTACTCTGATCGGATGGCACCATTTTTCTCCAAGCTGCAAAACAAAATCAGGTGGTCTAAAAAAGAAACACTATTGTCGTCATCGGGATTCGTTTGGTCCAGTAGCATACCAGTCTTGCTCATTTGCTTAGGAAGAGTTACTTGTGAATCTAATCGTGCAAGCGCCCGTCAGTCCACTGTTTTGTACGATGAACAGTGCAAATATTTCCATGATGTTGCGGTGAGTATCAGCGATATTGTCGGGTGTGTACGGCAATAATCCACTACTTACAGTGACAATAAACAGTGCTTCGTGGTGGAGTAATTCGCTGTCGTGTCACAGTGTCATTCTGTCTCGTCCAACGTATTCCATTCATTATAGTGTAAATGGTTCACAGGGCTGGATAATATGACCGCTCAACTGCCCTGTTTGATGCACTGTCACGGTTTTACTGGCCAGCCAATTTCGATTGGCTTCGTTGGGGATATATTTGGAGGGTTGATGAATGCACCACTGCTGAATCGTGCGGGTTTATGCCGAACCACGGCAATAAAGTTGACACCACTACGTTTAAGTTTTCTAGTCTGTCCTTTTCCATGTTAGAATCTGCAAGCATTTAGTTTCGCTACTAGACCGAGCAGTCGGTTTTGCGATGCACCCAGGTGGGAAAGTCCCCTTAATGGGTTACAACATCCCTGTGTCCATTTATATGAAAACTTGGTGTAATGTGCTTAAGGTCACCCAGAAGGCATCACGAAAATGAGGAATCCTCAAGGTTTAGGGAACGAATTTGAGATGAATATCCATTGGTGTCGGCTGCCCGCAACGTAGGTTGATCACACACTACTTACGGTATATAAGTAGCCAAACGAACGGATTAAAATGATTAGCCATTCGTTGTGTCGACGCTCGTCGTCTCGGATTGCGTTCACATTTTGAAATCCATGCAAGAGTTTTGTAACAACAAAAGTTATTACAGCGCTAATATAAGAGCACGCACTCACTTACCAAAAAGTGTGAAGTGTAGGCGACTGACTGTTACTCCTGTAGAGGCTGTTGAGCCGCCTGATATCTGCCGCTCCCCATCAGCCTTCGACTTCTTTTTGTTCGTCTGGAATCTGCCGACAAACAAAGTATGATCAGCTTGGTTTTGATGAGAAGCTGAGCTGTATCGCAGCTTAATGATTCGTTTATGATGTTCGGAAGCAACTTAATGTGCTAAAACATGTTGCCTCATGTTTAATTTGGGTTTGCAATTTGGGTTCAAGTAGAACATAAGGTTGACTGATACTCAGGGACTACGCCTACCTGATGAGCCCCAAGGACGGTGAGACCGGTCGTGTGCTGTCGAAGAATTCTCAGCAACCTTGTGGGTAGTGTATTACGTCTATGATTGGGTTGTTGGCGATGATGTTATCAATGATCGGGGTGTAATACGTTGTCTTAGCATTTATTTGTTCTCCTTTGGCATCATCTGGTTTCAGTGCTGTATCTTCTATCCAACAAACTCATAACTTCAAGTTTATTGAACAATAACTTCCATGATGTTGCAGATTAGCAGCGTAATATGTGGACCTGAATTTGCAGAACAAGAAAATCAT
This sequence comes from Opisthorchis viverrini, assembly GCF_000715545.1. Taxonomy (NCBI): domain Eukaryota; kingdom Metazoa; phylum Platyhelminthes; class Trematoda; order Opisthorchiida; family Opisthorchiidae; genus Opisthorchis; species Opisthorchis viverrini. The sequence goes on from NW_008751800.1 coordinate 34,333, forward strand.
TCCCAGAATAAAATTTGACCATCGGTAGTAGTTAATTAGCATCAATGCTATACACATTAGGTAACGTCTGGTAAATTAAAACCATCAAAAGACACATGTGCAAACAAATGCATAAGTCAACATGGGAAGTTTCAAAAACGAGAGCCAATACACACAGGGTGTTCTTCAAACAGAAATTTCACCCGATGCTAATATAAAAAAACATCTTAGAGACTACGGTACTTGACAACCTAGTTAGCATATGCAGTATAACGAGCATAAAAGAGCTCAGGACGTTAATAAGTTACTCATAAAGTCTGATCCAACATTTTCAAGTATGGACAAGGATTCTTCAAGAATGCACTCAACAAAATGGATGATCAATAGGTGCGCAGCGTGAAAATGATAACGAAGATATACCGAAAAGAACGAAATAAATTTCATTCCGAAGTAATAGACAACACTTACAGAAAAGTGGGATTAGCGTCGCACCCCTTGCACAAAAATGTAGGCCAGACAAAATGATCAGAATATGAAGAAATGGATGGCACATAATTTCAATAGGACATGATATACCCCAGGCTTAAGACCGG
>NW_008751800.1:35311-36018 GCF_000715545.1 Opisthorchis viverrini
ACAGACCCGGGGTTTACGTCAATGGACCATCCGACTGGCTCCGGATGTTCTCATGAGAAATATTCTCAGCTTGTTTCGTACCCGAGCACTGCCGTTTTGTAATATCCTCGTTCCAGCTGTCTTCGTTAATCGAATGAGCGGTGCATCCGAAACATATTTTCTATTTGGCGTGTATGAATTATAAGACAATCGGACGAATGCGCGCTGCTCTGATGAAATATCTGGGACGAATATAATCACGAATTAGTATCATCAGTTGCGAACTATATGAACAAGTATCGGGGTGATATATTCCACGCGCCCAGTAATGCAGTTTAATTGCCGGAATAAAGAATTCCGGTGCATGTTTGTTCCATTCGTTCATGTGCCTATGCGCATGGTGAGTTCACTGAATGCTTCCGCACAACACATGGTGACTCACAAAGTTACTAATAAGTTCCAGTCATTTTCAGCCTCACCGTTGAATTATCTAACCTTGTGGCAATTCCCCTATTCTTTTGCTTTCTCCGCCTAGGAACTTTTGACCCCCAGTTGTTTCGCTTATATGTACCCGCCACTCAGCCTGTCACAGAGGCCGTCCCGTCCGACAGTCGCTTGTTTACACGTGTCTGTGTGTGAATGCGAACAGCTCCGTCACGAAGAGACTGGACCTTACCGTGGTGTGACGGTTTGCGCACCTCAGCGATCCATTGAGCTATACTGGAGAG
>NW_008751800.1:39275-75159 GCF_000715545.1 Opisthorchis viverrini
CTGGAGGTGTAGGCACCTCGGAATGATTGTGTTAAGCTAGCACTAAGTCCCTCCCCCATCCACCTTTATTCTTTTCTTTACAATAAGGCCTTCAAATAAGTCATGGTTGTACGGCAGTGAAGCATTGGTGTTGAACACTGATGTCATGCTGTCGATGATGATGATGCGAACAGCTAACCTACTTACCCATGCGCTGTCCGTCCCGCTTGCCTAACCTACTTTGACATCTATCCCATGAGTTCCGTGTGATCACACGTCCAATGAGAATCACAAGACTGTGAAAGGGACGATGTCATGCTGTCGATGATGATGATGCGAACAGCTAACCTACTTACCCATGCGCGGTATGTCCCGCTTGCCTAACCTACTTTGACATCTATCCCATGAGTTCCGTGTGATCGCACGTACAATGAGAATCACAAGACTGTCCTCGAAAGGGACGACCGCAACCCACGCTACTGAGCCATCGCTCCGCTCGTCGCTGTTTGGTGTGCGGAGGTTGATATTGCACTGTGCCGGTCAGTGGCAGACCTGTGGACTTGTTAACGCTACGAACGTGAACAATTGAGATTTGTTGCACACGTTTGCTTACCCTTGTGTAAACAGTACCGCAGAATAACGAACCCACTTCTTCCTTTTGAAATTTGGGATTGTCTAACCTACGCGTCACTCAAATTTCCTTATCGGGAAACTCAACGAACGGGGACGCACGATCTGTGTGGTACGAAAAACGTCCACTGCTATAGACGTCCAGAATACTTAATCGATTCAACGTCGATGCTCTCAACTTAGCGTTATTACCTGGGCCTTGTCTACCGCATTTATGTCGTGCCCGGGTTACTCTATTTCCGACGATCCCAAATTCCAATTCACCAGACAAACTGGGACGTTTCCACGTAATCCGTTTTTGTTCAATGATTCCATAATGTGCTTGTTGATTGATGGAATGGTAGGCCACATCTGTTTTTTGGTAATTCAAGGTAATTCAAGATTTAATGGTCTAAAAAGCAGTTAAATTTACAACGACCATAGGGTGAACGTATATATACAAATGGAAGCAAAAGTATGCGTAATTTTTGCTGAGTATCACATGGAGTTAAACAGTTCCAGATTCGGTTTGGACATAAGGTATGCATCTAAATTTTTCTCGAAAATGGTTAAACTCGGCGAATGTACAACATTGNTGGGCGCGTCGGCACATGATTGGTCGCTACGCTGACTAGGCGGTGCAGACAATCGATGTCCGATGAGTCAGCTTAATGCGACGTGTTTGTGCGTATGAGAAAAAGACAAGCCTTGCGATCCAGTGAACGGCTGAGTTGAACAGTCAAGTATGTGGGTGACTGGGTCGCTACAGTAGTCTGTTTTTCAGTGACCAATCATAAAGTGTATCGAAATCTTTTTCTAATCGGTGACTGTCTTCAATGGTGCGTATGCTTGACCATATCTTGATATCGTCCGCGAATAAAGTGATTTTACTGCTCACGAGCTCAGGTATATCGTTTACGTATAATAAAAATAAAGTGGGCCCAAGAACGGAGCCTTGGGGTACTCCACTTGTAGCTGCAACTAGCTTGGACAGATCGCCGTCAACACATGCACGCGCGTCTCAGTCAGCCAAATAGATTTCAAGCCAAGCCAGTAGCTTTCCCGTAACACCATAACGCTCGAGTTTTTGTAACAATATGTTATAGTTCACGCGATCAAATGCCTTGGAGATGTCTAGGTAGCATACGTGAACGGGATTTTCATTGTCCACAGCTTGCGTCCAGTCGTTTAAGGTAGTGAGGCGATTGGACAGACGGGATCTGTTTTTTCTGAAACCATGCTGGACAGCCGAAAGCAATCCGTTTTTCTCTAGGTGTTTATTGATTTGCTTTGCCACCAGTCGTTCAAGCACTTTGGAGATCACCGGCAACAGAGTCACCGGCCGGTAGTTTGACACGACCGAACGATTACCTCCTTTATATATGGGGGTGATAACGCCCCTCTTCCAGTCGGTGGGAACCACACCGTTATTCAGGGACGAATTGAATAACTCAGCGAGAGGTGTGCATAGGGAATGAGCACACTGCTTGAGGATAAATGGTGTTATCTGATCGGCACCGGGAGATATTCTGTGATTTAGTTCAAGTAACGTTCGGAGTACACATTTTGGAGTCACACTTACTTCATGTAGGGAGTTGGGTGGTGAGGGAGACATAAACGACATCCGGCTTATATATTCGTTCTGACATTAAACAGTGGGATAGAACTCCGCCAGTTCTTCAGCTGCAGCTGACGAAGTGGCCGTCAGTCCATTAGGGGTATGCAGAGGTGAAATACCCGGTTTCACAGACGCCTTATTATTGATGATCCAATAGAGAAGCTTCGGATTTTTTTTCCATTTTCTTTAAAAGCATTAGCTGGTAATCCTTTTTGTCGTTCACGACCAGCGTGTTGACTTTATTTCTTAGTAACCCATATTTTTCCCATGCTGTTGTTGTTCCGTGACGTTGGTATTCAGCCCAGACTGCATTACGCTCCAGAATCAATTTTCGGGTTCTGCTTCGTAACTAAAAATCGAATCCCATCTGAGTATTCTTTGGAACGAAGTGGGAATGCAAACGTATTTTACTGACCAAGTTCCCCATGAAGCTAGACCATTTCTGGTGGACGTCTGGACCTTCTGAATACCAGTCCGTACAATGACTCAGGGTATTCGACAGTGCTTTCGTGTTCACTTTCTTGATCATTTTAAGCTCATAATTAGGTCTCACCGCCGAACAAACATAATCAAAAAGGAGAAGGACGTGGTCACTCGATCCTAAGGGACTTTCATATGCGATGTTTCCCGCAACGTTCTCTTCGCTTGTTATGATGAGGTCCAGAATGGAAGGTATATCTGATCCTTATACCGCGTAGATCATGTAACGTCTCCTGGAAGGCACAGAGTGAACACACTGCTAGACAAAACTTTGCATTGTGCGCAGAACTTAGCTTGGAGAAAGTGGTGTTTACTGTAGCAGTATACGCGTGAAGTGTGTAGGCACAGTGGACTCCCTTGAGTGTCCGTGGGCCTGTTAAATCCCATCCTGTGTGTACGAGCGTGTCAGCCGCGTGCCGAGTTACAGGTGTGTTGATTATCCGTGAACACACGGTGGGAAATCCCACTGGGTACAAAAACAACTTGTTGGTCAAGATCATACACATGGCATGTGATGCAGGTGGCACCAGTATGATCGAAATTGGTGCAAAATTTCAAGTGTAGATATACTGATCAAACTAAGCGAACTGATTGAAATGTTAATTAAGCAGAGTGGAACTGCTACAAATACTCTCACCTAACGGAGGGAGGATTCGGAGCAAAATGAAACAAAATAAAATAAAAGGAGTGTACCAGGTATCGATGTAGCGCGCAAGCCAGTGCGTGTGACGACCAGAGCGGGTGACGCGTTGTTGCCAGCATTTGGCGTGTGGTCCAGTGAGGCTTCGCGGATGGTGAAATGTTTGTCCTGACGAGCAATGACTAAGTAAGGGCCATTGTATGGTGCCTGCAACGGTCGTTCAACTCGCTCACATCAAACGAGAAATGGGTGCAGGAGGATAGATCTGGAAGAAGGTAGACTGATACATTTGTAATGTACTCCTCATAAGGTTGCTGAAAATCCATTGACAGCCCACGACCGGTTTCGCCCTTCTTGGGGCTCATCAGGTAGGTACCGTCCCCGGGTTTCCGTCAACCTTATGTTCTACTTGAAACCAAATTGCACGAAATTAGCGAATATACACTCATCTGCAAACTAATTTGGTTCTTTCGAGAGACTCACATTCAGTTGCCTGAGAACATCATAAACGAGAGATTCAGCTGGGTTCCAGGTGAGTCTCTCGAAAGAACCAAATTAGTTTGCAGATGAGTGTATATTCGCTAATTTCGTGCAATTTGGTTTCAAGTAGAACATAAGGTTGACGGAAACCCGGGGACTGCGCCTACCTGATGAGCCCCAAGAAGGGCGAAACCGGTCGTGGGCTGTCGATGGATTTTCAACAACCTTATGAGTAGTACATTACAAATATACATGTATCGCGATATTTCAAATGTCGTAGCGACTGAAACATGAGGCGGCCTGGTGCAGCACATTCAGTTGCCTGAGAACATCATAAACGAGAGATTCAGCTGGGTTACAGGTGAGTCTCTCGAAAGAACCAAATTAGTTTGCAGATGAGTGTATATTCGCTAAGATAGACTGATGTTTTAGGCACTGTTGGAAAGTGTTGGTGAAGTAGAGTGGCATAGTTCTATGGATCACTGGAAGTACAAAAAGGCTGGAAAACTTGACCGGGTAGTGCAGTGCCAAACACTAGTTCTGTCGCTAATCAACCCATGCTACGCCGAAACACGGTGCGAAACAAAACCAAAGGCAGTTAGTCTGACCAACTGGTGGGGTCATTGTATGCTCGCAGAGCGTTCGACAAGACCGTTTGCTTGTGGGTTATACGCTGTTGTGCAAACACGTTGGTATCCTGGTAGCTATGCTAAATGGTGAGGAAGGAAACATTCAAGCGGAGTTTCTCGACCAAGTGTAATGCGTGATGCGAAACCAAATGTTGGTTGACGAAAGCAAGGGCGATAGTTTCTGTGGAAATGTCTTGAGTAGGCATGGCCATCGGCCAGTGGATCGAACGGTCGACGCAAGTAAGAATAGAGTGGTAGAGTGGTGGAAGAGCTTAGAGGGTCACCAACATCACGGTGGATGTGATCGAACCTGAAATCGGACGGAGCAGAAATACCAACTGAGAAAAGTTGTGCCGAATGATTTTTGAACGTTGACAAGTCGAGTGGGTTTTGCTACCCCTCTATGGTTTCGTCTTTGTTCACATTGGGTCACACGAAACGCGGTGATATCATTTTACAGTTGAATGGACGCTTAGATGTGCCATGTTATGGAAGGCGTCGAAAATCATTTTACAGTTGAATGGACGCTTAGATGTTATGGAAGGCGTCGAAAAGTTGTTGACACATGGAGGGAAGAAACAGAGGTTTCTTATTGTGTGTGGAAACACCATAATAAACAGTGCCTGATGCAGTTGCCCGGATGCAGTTACTTGATGCAGTCTTACTTGGATATCCAGTGAAAGCTTAGAGTTAAACAATGAACGCAGAATTTCAAGTTTTTGGAGAATGGCCGTTCGTTAGAGGCCCGTTGCAGCTCGTGTGACTAGTGAGCAAATCGCGGACATGATAAAGTGTCGGTCACGACGGTATCTTGGAGGGAAATATGACTAATGCCGTTTGTGAACTGCGATATATGGTTGTGATGACGCACTTTGTGTGGAAACTACCTGTCCAGTTTGGAAAGAAGAACAGACGTTAAGGAACAGACGTTCGGAAAAGCATAAAATTGCCTACCCTCTGAGGTGCATCGAAAAATACCCGATGGATAAGTATATTGTTAAAGGTTTGCGGCCAGAAATTCTGTGGCATATTTCGATGGGAGCTAAATAGTGTGAAGATAATCAGAGATTCTGGATATCCTGAAAGGCTAATCTGATTGTGTTCGAAGCATCGATTAGCGGTAAAATTACGGTGCCCTGTCGATGATGAAACAATCTCAAGGAATCCGCGAACTCTGTTTTGACGTGCTGAAAACCATTCAATGCTGCATTCTTCATGTTGAATTCTTTTGTGTCACTAGCTAACAATTTTGTGAGCGAACTCAGTGAATGTGCGGCACGAAAAACGAAATGGTGGTAAGACGCGATCATGCTTAAAACATCTGAGTTGTTTACAGGAAGTAGGCAGAGGAGGAGTGCGAATGCTATGGAGTTTGTCCGCATCTTAGTTGACGCAATGGGAAGTCACTGACGAGGAACCGAAAATGCTTTAATGGGGTTAATTACAACGCCGTCCTCCTTCAGTCTGATAAAGGAATGCGTAGATATTCAGGATGCTGTAAAACACTGATGCTGGCTGCCAGGATGTTATCGCCGTTTGCAAACACAAGTGAAAATTCGGAGAGTATCTGACCGACCAACAAGCGTTGGAATGTTTGAGCTGCGTTGCGTAATTCAAGTGACATTCCGACAAATTCCAATATACCGGTTGGAATATGGTGGTTGGTGGTGGTTGGAATATGGTGATAAGCTCGTAGAACATCATATGAGAAAATATGATACCACCATCTAGTTTTGCGGAAAAAATGAAATATGGATGGCTGCCAGGATGTTATCGCCGTTTGCAAACACAAGTGAAAATTCGGAGAGTATCTGACCGACCAACAAGCGTTGGAATGTTTGAGCTGCGTTGCGTAATTCAAGTGACATTCCGACAAATTCCAATATACCGGTTGGAATATGGTGGTTGGTGGTGGTTGGAATATGGTGATAAGCTCGTAGAACATCATATGAGAAAATATGATACCACCATCTAGTTTTGCGGAAAAAATCATAGAAATATGGAATAAGTTATCGGTCCGCGGTGTTAGCATCGTTCAGTGCGCGACGGTCACCACAGAGTCGGTAATCTGTCGCGGACTCTGCCTGTACTGTATAAGGTGAGGAAGCCCCAGTTTTATTCGATGGACGAATGATCCCACACTGCAGCATATGTTGGAACTCATCTTTAGGAATCTCCAAATTCACAGAGTGCAAGTGTCTTGAACGTGCAAACAGAGGAGCGTTTTTGGGGGCAGTGGGATGCACGGCACCGGCTGATGAAAATTAGGTTTCACTAATCCTGGAAACAAGTATTAGGTTGTGGTACCGGGAGTCGCCGTGGAATGGTGGGGTAACGGGACAAATAGATGGAGGGATAGTTGAGTGGTTTGCGACTGATGGATGTCTAGTGGAATCTAGTAGATGTTGACGTTCAGGGTCCACGCATACATTAGATTGGACCGGGACATCAGCACCCAGAATGGATTGATGAAATTCGGCAAGGAGGAAATTCATGAAGAATCACCGCGTAAACTTAGGTTGAGACGTAACTAAAAGTGAAGTCACTAAAGTGGGTGGACATATAACTAGAGACCTTTGTTCTGCTTGGTGCAAAAGAATCCCCTCTTGATGTTCCAGAAGAGCTTGGTAAGCAATCGGTAGTGTTGATGTTGTACCGGTCTCGTGGAGAATGAAAATTCCTGATGAATTATCTTAACATGTTTCATAACAAGTGTTTGAAAACGCAGCTCCAGTGACATTCAGACTCCTGATTGTTCCAAGGCAACGAAAGTCGTACAGGTCGCACAAGTATAATCAACTGGCCCTTAATCTACATTCAATTCAGCCAGTCTCTTGAAGATTATTTCAGTTCCCCACCCCCGAGAAAAAACACTCGATTTAAGTGGTTTCTGCTTAATGAAGATTTTCTACCCGAGGAGGCCAGGACTAAAAACTCACTGACCGTTGCTTCCCTCTCCCTGATTTTCTGTTAACCTCATGTTCTACTTGAAATCGAACTGGACGGATTTCTATAAATACCCTCGTTTTCCTAGTGATTCGGCTTTGACGCAACTCAGATTGATCTCTCGTCTGTGATTTTAAGCAATCGAATGTGTTGCACCGGGCCACCTCATGTTTAATTTAGTACGATATCGCCATACACCATATAGACGTAATACATTACTCATTAGGTTGCTGAAAAATTCCCGACAACCCATGCCCTTCTTGGGGCTCACCAGGTAGGCGCAGTCTGTGTGTTTCCGTCAATTTTTGATGTACTCGAACCTAAATTGGACAAATATGCGCATTTGCTTGAGAAAATGATAAACGAGAGATCCATCTGGATTCCAGGCGAGTCTCCCATTAAAATAAAATTGCAATGCAAGTGTGTGTATTCGTCGAAATATCTTATTTCCTCCAGACCATTTGGCTTGGAAATGTGTGGAGTAGTGTAGCTTCCCCGTCATTTTGTTGCTTGAGGTGCTTGTGAAATAATGCCCGTGTTGCGACTGCGCGGTCGACTGAATTATCATGAATAGCTCACGTGTTTCGGGCATGAAAATCTAAATGGTGTGTAATGAAGTGACACTATTGAGACAACACGTAAGCTGTCTTTTACCATTACATTTTAATAAGAGGTTTCGGTGTAAAGTGATTGTCGTGACATATATGTTGACCGTCTTGCTAGGGTTCTGGATTTGTTGACCACCAGATACATCGACCTGTTAGAGACCACGATAATACTGAGAAGTGAGAAGATGCCGAAAATATCGTTTCATACGTTTCTTCGTGTTTTATTCGAGCACACATGCGGGATTGGAGATTTCAAGTTTAGGCTCATCCCATTAAGTCTTATGGCTTCTCTTTAGACCATGCCGCTAATTCATCAACCTTCTCATGTTTCATCCTATCTTCCGTTTACCGTTTAGTGATTTGTCAGGAGGGTTCATGCATCACGATTTTGTTAGCAAAGCCGAACTCCCTCATCCTGTTACAATATCACATGTGTTATCACTGTGTTGTTGGTTTTTTAATAATAATGCGGAATTTTCGGCTGCGCGGGTATGGCTGTGTGCCCACTTATCACACACACGCAATACTCAGGTGATCATTGCACGACTCCGGACGTCGTCTGTCACATTTCGGCAGTTGCAACAAATGTCGGGTAAATCGACTGGGGAGTGGGAAACTTTCCGTTCTTACATTTATGAATTATCAATTAGGCTTTACCTAAAAAGTCCGATGGGAGGATCACTTGAGTTGGGTTGATAATAATGTTGCGGTAAACTGCTCACGATATCCTTGCCCGTCTTTGCCATTGTTGAAGTTTAAATTTATTGGTGTGTTCAGCTGCGTGGAAGGAGAGAAACGATGTGCCACAATATGTGGTCGGTGAATTTCCCGGGACGCTTTTCGTGACAATGGCGAGTGGTGGCCTGTTCAGCGCCGTAAGGACGAGCGAAATTTCACGGAAGGGCAGTATACTTTAAATTTCCTAATAAAATAATGCATAACGATGACTTTAACGGATCATGATAACATGTCGAGTGTGCTCCTTACTAGATGCTCTACTAGGTTGTAACTACCAACCACCATTGGCTATATTGGTGACTCAAGGTGTGCAAACAATGATATAATGAGGTTTGATTTATAGTCCTTCCCAGGAGTCAGTAAATGGCAGAAAACTGTGAATGAATTAAGGGCATGGTTCTGGGTGAAGTGCACAAATAAAAGGCAGGATGTTTGAAGAGATTATAAATAGCACACCCGTCTCCACATGCAGACATTCTTATTAAATTTCCATCTTAGTCCAACCAGGAAAACGATCCAACACACCAGTCGTAGGGAACTTTGTTCGGAGCAAAAGATGACGGTCCACCAAACAGTATGCACATAGACTTTCCCCAAATTTAACTTCGTTATACGCTGATGCAGAAGGTTAAAACTAGTACTTCCAGTGTGAGCGTCGACAGAGTCTGACTGAAATTGTGGCAAACCTGAAGGAAAACAAGATTGTTGAGTAGTTTGTGCGCAGTATGAAGATGCTATGAGTGAGCAAGTTAGCCGGAGAAGATTGGATTACATCTCAACACGAATTACGAAGCACTTACGAAGGATTGGCCACCAAAGATTTACCAATGCAAACCATTACAAATGCTATGAGTGAGCAAGTTAGCCGGAGAAGGTTGGATTACATCACAACACGAATTACGGAGCACTTACGAAGGATTGGTCACCAACGATTTACCAAGGCAAACCATTACAAGCAAGCGTATTTTCATAATAAACCGAAATAGATGACATTTCGCTAAGTTAGAACTGCCCGGATTTTGTATCGTGTTTCTAGGATTGGGTAGATAGATGATTAATAGTGTTCTGTTCTGTGAAATAAAGATGCACATTCTCGTGCATTAGGCTACACCGCGTAGGAGAAACGCGGGAACGAACCAGGTTTCGCAATGCATCATGATCAAGCACTGCGGGCAATCAAGTTAGGGGGGATAAGCATCGGATGGCTCTCAACCCGATGAATTGAGGAACGCTTACAGAAAGGTGGGAGTGGCATGGCACGAATTGCACAAGGATAGCGACCAACTAGAAACCATTGTCAAGCCGAAATACAATGCATGATATTCAGCTTCATTAGGGTAAGGATTTGACTGACTCTGAGCTAACTTAGAATAGCCTGAATTTTGTATGCTGTTTCTAGGATTGGATAGAAAGATGATCAATGGTGTTCTGCACGAAAAGCAACTGATATTCATAATCAAGATCAAGAAGGTGAGGGGAAAAAAGGGGGTGAGGCCTGCTTCGTTAAATAAAGCATCCGGTACGAAAACGACATTTGAATTGAATATGAATATTGAGAACCCAAATATGTGCATCAGGTGATTTCAATCGAGGCATCATAATGCGACTCTCATAGGCGGCTCGAAAGAAGTGAGTAATTTCCACCAAGTACCGAGTGAAAAATGTTAGGAACCGGTTGAACAGTAACCAGTGTTTACCTAACTGCTCAGAAATAAACCATCTTGTAAATCAAAAGCGGCAACGCAAAAAAAACAGTATTTCACGACAGTGTGTGTTCCATTGATCCACAAGAGACCCGTGTATTTGCACAAAATTGCAACTACACTGACCTTGCTTTGGTCAGCATTAACCGAAGCATTGACGTCACTCGGTTCGCGTCATCCTGATTCTCAGCTGTTTCCCAGCATGAGTAGTAGAATGCGGTGTTTCTACGTCACGTGCTTTCCATACAGCTTTGATCATGCACGGCACACTCAATCGTTCGACGAGGTAACCAACAGAGGAAAATCTCGGCGACGAGTATTAAGATCTATATATTCAGCGAATCAATAACAGACCCGGGGTTTACGTCAATGGACCATCCGACTGGCTCCGGATGTTCTCATGAGAAATATTCTCAGCTTGTTTCGTACCCGAGCACTGCCGTTTTGTAATATCCTCGTTCCAGCTGTCTTCGTTAATCGAATGAGCGGTGCATCCGAAACATATTTTCTATTTGGCGTGTATGAATTATAAGACAATCGGACGAATGCGCGCTGCTCTGATGAAATATCTGGGACGAATATAATCACGAATTAGTATCATCAGTTGCGAACTATATGAACAAGTATCGGGGTGATATATTCCACGCGCCCAGTAATGCAGTTTAATTGCCGGAATAAAGAATTCCGGTGCATGTTTGTTCCATTCGTTCATGTGCCTATGCGCATGGTGAGTTCACTGAATGCTTCCGCACAACACATGGTGACTTACAAATTTACTTGTAAATTCCATTCTTTCCCAGTGTCATCTTTGAATAACTAATGAAGCAACTGGGGGAGAAGAGAAGCTTGGGGAGGAAAAGATTTCACCAACAGCAACATCGAGGTTCAAAAAACAAGTGGAAAGTAACACGTTGGGTTCGGGTCGACAAACGTCACAACCAGAACCCAGAGAGTTCAACGACAGAAGTCAATCCAGCATCAATCAGAAGACGAGGACAACAGAGTCCAAGCTCAAGGGTAACGTGGACATTGATCAATCAGGACATAGAATGGCAATGCAACCAATAGAACCGACTGACCGAACAACTAACCATGATCGAAGATCATCCCCGGCATGTATATAAACACACACACACACAACACCCAATGCACAACCACCGGCCCATCGCTACGCTCCACTACGCTCTCTAACAACGCACTGATGATGTCACCTCGATTGGTAATGAAACATTTGCAATCAAATTGCCCGGCTCAGCGAAAAAAAGACCAACGACCGAATACCAGAACTTCTTCAAGGCCCGTGTGTTCAGATCTTTGCTAGAGAGCACCTTGTCCAGTTGGAACATGCGGATGACATCGTCCTTATCTTCGTAGACGAGGGTGAAGGCGAAGCACAAGCTTCTTTGAATAAACTGACCACCATCATACCATCTTTCGGCATGCCCTTGCGTCAGTGAAGGCGAAGCACAAGCTTCTTTGAATAAACTGACCACCATCATACCATCTTTCGGCATGCGCCTTGCGTCATCAAAATACAATTAGCGCTTCAGAATGTACGTCTTCTAAGCATACTCCACGGAACTGATCAAGAGGCATTGGATGTTGTGAAAATTTCAACGTACCTCGGTATTTTTATTGGCTCCGTCATGACTGCGTCCACTAAAGTAAGCGCACGACTATGAAAGGTCCGAATGAAGTTTGTATCATTTGAATCACTTGTGGCACCAAAGAGGTATACAATCGGGTCTCAGTGTTTGCATGCACCAGGCTGCTCTGGGGGCTGTATTTGTGTGAGGTTGAGAGACATGACCTCCGTTGGTTGATCAGATGGTAGTTGATATTTTGGTAAGGCTTGGCAATCGGTTTGAAAACGTTTCGTCTCCAGTCGAGGAGGCATCGTCGGTGCGCAGTTGAGTGGGTGCTTCCTCGGTGCCTAACTGCATTTATAGAGTTTTTGAAGAGTGTCTAATATCCTGTAATGTGATTGGCGGCTAATCGGTATGTACCTTTCTTGTGGTACCATTTGCCCGATCGTGATTTGCGCTGCTTTGTGTTCTGCATGCCTCGTATTCCATTGGGTGGTGGGATGTTTCAGGTCCTGTTACCACTCTGGTTGTAACGTAAGTAAGTTGATCATCAGAAGGTAACAAGCACTAACAAATGTCTGTTTTACCAGAATGATGATAAAAATAGATAAATTGATAAAAATAGATATAATTCGAAAAGTGGAATAAGCCAAAAAGTGACCTGTCGTTTAAGGACACTTGTTGAGAGTTCCTCAGTGGACGTCCGGAAGCGGGAAGTGTTTTGTCTGCAGCATAGCTGCTACAAATGTTCCGTAGTTATCCGTGGTGACTTGTCAGCCTCGGTTGACTTCCTGTCCTGTGCAGAAGCAAGTGTGTTAGGTTGAGTTGTATACCTATTTATTGTGCGCGGTATAAAGAGATGGGTTTCCCTTCGTGGTTGATGCCTGCACCAACATGAATACAACTTGACCTGATGTAATTGGATTTCATAAGCCTGGTGTGTGACGCGGGTGATAGCTGCGTGAACAAATTCGGTTGGGAAGAAGTAGTGTACAGCTAAGGTTGTAACTAGGACAGGAGTTGTCACGTGGTTTGAGTGCTTGTGACGCGTAATCTAGTGAGTGACCGCTACAGTCGTCTTCGATTCGTCCGTTCCCGGTTTGTGTTGCGTTGTTCTCTCTTTTCCCTGAATGTGTTTGGTTGTGATGGACGTTTCCATTTTTAGTGGTTTGCTTACTTAGCCTTATTCAGCCTGATAGTTTTTTAGTTTGTCCGTCTCTGTGTTCTGCAGTTCCGTAGTTCTGTTACTGGGAGTGGTTAATGGACTGGGTGGATTTCAATGTGTCTGCCAATGGCTTTTTCAGTGGAGCGCTATGCTTCCAGGAATTCAAGTTCCTCCTTTGTTATCCCTTGAGCCAATATGTGTACGGTAGAAAGGTGGGTAGAAAGATGGTTAATGGTGTTCTGCACGAAAAGCAACTGATATTCATAATCAAGATCAAGAAGAGAGCTGTGTGGACAAAAGCAGGTGAGGTCTGTTTGCGTAAATAAAGCATCCGGTACGAAAACGACCTTTGATTTGAATATGAATATTGAGAACCCAAATATGTGCATCAGGTGATTTCAATCGAGGCATCATAATGCGACTCTCATATGCGGCTCGAAAGAAGTGAGTAATTTCCACCAAGTACCGAGTGAAAAATGTTAGGAACCGGTTGAACAGTAACCAGTGTTTACCTAACTGCTCCGAAACAACCCATCTTGTAAATCACAAGTAGCAACGGAAAACCCAGTATTTCACGACAGTGTGTGTTCCATTGATCCACAAGGACCCGTGTAATTTGCACAAAATTTCAACTACACTGACCTTGCTTTGGTCAGCATTAGCCGGTTCATTGACGTCACTCCGTTTCACGTCATCCTGATTCTCAGCTGTTTCCCAGCGTATGGAGTAGCAACCATATTTAGAATGAGGTGTTTCTACGTTATGTGCTTTTCATACAGCTTTGACCATGCACGAGTATTAGGACCTATATACTCAGCGAATCAATAACAGACCCGGGGTTTACGTCAATAGACCATCAGAATTTTTCCAGATGTTCTCATGAGAAATATTCTCAGGTTGTTTCGGACCCGAGCACCACCGCCAGTTAACCGAGTTACTTGAATCAGAGATGCGTAGTTTCAGTTTCTTACATCCTGGGGTCTAGGAGAATAGTCTTACTGGGGATCAGCTCGGAAGACAATATAGACGATACTCGAGGTAGTATGATCACGAGTTTACGTGCTGTGAAACAAAGCTCTTGGATCGCTATTGTATGTAGCGTCAGGCTCACAGAACTCATAATTCACATTTTACTGATGCTCATAAAATGTTATTTTCAATGTAGCTCATGACCGGTCAGGTGGTTTTTGTGTTTGTGCCATCGGATTGGAGTTTGAACCAGCGAGTCACGAAGGCGGATGTAAAACACATTCTACAAAGTGGTCTCAACCGCGGCACTGAGACCTATTTGTATGTCATTTTCCATTATTGTTCCGTGGTTTCATAAAGTGCTTGTTGCTTCAACAGTAAGTTGCAACTGCGTTTCCCTTAACATGCATTGAGATATCGAGACGTATGTTTGAAACTAGCTAACTGTTATGCCTTTTCTTTCGTCACTCTTTGACGACTACGTGTAATTTCATTTTGTTGTTCTTTGGCATCTCTATAGATTTTGATTTGACGACACAATTTCGAGATCCACCGTATTGTGTGGGGCATGATCACTCATGGTTCGATTTATCAGTCTTATTAACGATGTAACGGTTTCCCTTTATTCAGAGGTGTACTATCCCATAGGATTGAGTTAGGGTGATCCATTCTTCATCATCATCCATTGTTCATCACGGCGATGGCTGAAGCCCATGGACTGTTGACGCCATAACTAGGCTACCAGTTCCATTACGCATTCGTGGATACTTCTGCCTTCGCTGATGTCCGTATCGTGTGGTTAGTTTGTGGGACTGAACTTGAAGAGGAGCATGGATCTGATGAGGTCGAGCTTGGAAAGGCTGGTATGACGATCAACGCCAAGCTGACGAAACCAATGACTTGCGGGACAAAAAACATGTAGCGAGGAGTTTATTGCAAGTGAAACCTACATGATAGTCGAGAAGACACCAGATACCATTTCGAAACACGAGTGCAGATGTTTGGCAGGCACCGTATCAAAGTTCCAAGTGTATAAGTCTTCTATGGGCCGCTCCGTAGTATCCAAGATGACAATGGGGTGAAAAACCGCACATGAATACGAGTGTGCAGTGCGGTAGATGAATATTAGTTCCATCTCTATAGGAATGTTGCCTGTCGCAATTCAACCCGTGACGATACACAGTAGTCGACTCTGCCGCGCTTTATACCCCGTCGCCTGGTCACCATTCAATACAGGATACTATGGCGCATTGGACGTCTTGCATAAACTTCGATACGGAACTTTCACTTGTACACAACAGCACTATGGTCTCAAAAACTGGTCATTCAGCAGTAAGACTGATGCTGACTGACGACGAAATTCGGTAATGTTATTCGAAACACCTAATTCATTGATTTAACTTGCTGGCATCCTGCTTAACCCACAAACAGCAGGTCTTGGACAACAGCCTTGGATGACAACTGGAACGGCTGTTAAAGAGCAATGCTTTGTTATTTTACGAGCTGATAATTCGGTTCAGGAATCTGAACGTGAAGGACTCAATACCGGTTGTGTTAAATTCGACAAACAGGATAAGCAGGCCACATGATACCTAACAGAGCCAGAAGGTATGTTACAACGAATCTTTGATGACTGATAGAAATATTTGGGCTACCTATTTCATCCATCATCCAAGAAACAGTTGTAACTGCAGATTCTGATCTGCGTTGGACACGTACGAGGATGCCATGTAGCGAAATACAATTCCACCTAACTCCAAGTCTCTTTGCAAAGGAACGAAATGAACACATCTGGAGTGAAATATATCGTGGGCAACCATTATTAGGAAAAGGATATCATGCGAATGCTACTAGGTAGCAATTACCTGCATCAGCAAGTTCCAATCACCATTGGTCTTGGGGAGACCATTATCAGCACTTATATGTCTTCGAAAAACCTGTGGCACTGTAAACTGAAGTGCATTCATTTGCTTATCGGGAGACGCGCGGCTGAATCCCATCTGAAACTTTCGTGTATTGTATTCTTCACTGAATGTGTTGTATAAAGGTTGCTTGATATTCCGGTTGGTAAAATATTCGAGGTATCGCCATATATTTTCCCGAAGGAAGATTCAGTTGGGTATCTGATCGAAATCAAATTGTTTTGAAAATAAGTGCATTTGACAAATTTCGTATGATTTGGTTTTAACCAAAGCATCAGGCTGACAGAAACCTGGAGACTGCGCCTACCTGATGAGTCCAAATAAGGGCGAAACCAATCATGGATTGTCAATGAGTCTTGCCAAAATTATGAGTTAGCTACGTGGCGGATTTCAAGTTTGCAATTCGCGGCAAGGCCACTGCAACGAGTCGAAAACGAATTGATTTAGAGCTGAACTCGACATCCGCTATGCTGACGAATGAATAACCCTTTCAGGTAGTGTTACATTCACGATATGACCAAAACAACACATTTGAGCCCACAGAGAATGATATCAGCCATTGTCACCAGCGATCAATGGGTGCTGTGTGTTTACGCGAACATCGGACTGCAGAACAGATGGATTGGGTAAAATTTGCTTGCTTGAAACTGCTTTGGAAGAAATTCCTGACCGACCCATTAAGCTAGGTTTCACAGAAATCTCAAGATTACCATACCATATATAACCAGAGTGCATGTTGAGTACGAAGAGGTTTTCAAGTTCATATAGGAAATTCCGGTGTGTCCTTCGTGTTTGAAACACAAGAATGGGTGGCTGTAATACACATACAGCATTCAATCAACTGGACAGGATGTCAAGTAGTATGACAGTATGAAGGGGAGGAAATAATGCTGGGATAAAACCCTATTTGGACACCTCCCAGACGAGATGAAGAAAGAGAGAACCATGTCAGATGATCTTCAGATTATGTTGCTCGTTTTTAGGTTCACCTGCGTGAAATTTTGGTGGCAGACGGACAAAATACTTGACAACCGCTACTGCCGCATTGTTCTTTAAAGAATGATAGTTCAAATTTGCACTTATTCGGTCTATACAGTCTGGTTAACAGTATTATGATCAAGAACACGAAGCTACAAGCATCGATGCTTCCGGAATCTCCTTATTAGGTCAGCAAATAGGTGTGGATTAAAATAATGGTGACATTCACAATGAGCAGTTAATATCATTTCCGTGGCTAAAAGTCAGGAGGAACAAAACAGATAATTATCAATTGGAAGAATAGGCCTCATCCAATTGGATAGAGAGCGATCACCATCTTCTATCCAATTAGATTAAACTTGTCCTTTTACCACTTAAATGTCTGCTCCTGTTTTATTTTCATGATCCATTGATATTGACTGTTCAGTGCGAGCACGAACACTAGTTTAGCTGCTGGACCTAGCAAAAAGATTCCGAAAAAAATGAATATTCGTGTTGTTTTGTGTAGTTATCCAGCGAACGATATCGATGCTTGCCAATCAGTCTGTTTGGTCGGCAAGCTGTTCCGCGAATGTGAATACCACCTGAAGCAGCGCAAAACGTTTGGGGTGTGACTAAAACACCCATTTAGGCTATTGTACCAGGCTACCTGTCGCCAGAGTTGACTGGAAACAGCGACCGGAGACGTATGAACGAAGTTGGTTGAAAATTCGATCGAAAATCTTTCCCAAGAGTTCTTATCTTGAGAAGGGCTCAAGTTCGCATACGATTTCGACTGACGTAAGTTCAGCACGTAGCATGTTTCGGGAGTAGCATGCGAGATGGCTCAAGTGGTTAGGGCGCGAATTCACTGACCGGAAGGTTCGTGGTTCGAACCCAACCTCTACCTCTCGATTTCCCGTCTAGGCTTGGGGAACCTGGCAATATCCCAGCCCTCGTGCTTCCTTCGGGTGGCATGGCAACTAGGCACCGGAGGGGTGTTACAGCTGAACGTTTTTTATTTAGCACCATGCATATAAAATTAACCTGAGTATACAACCGACATTAAGCTGCAGTCGTCGGCACGCGTTGAAGCCGAGAAGATTAGGGAAAGCCGATGGTCTTATTGGCGCCATGTATATCATATGAGTTAATTTTGGAGGTTTTCTCCCGCACAGAACGCGCCCTATTGCCATAAATGGAGACTTGACAGTGAGGCAGTCACAAACGAAGTAAATCATGTTTTTGTGTAAGGACTTGTCCTCCAAAAACTAATCAACATATGCTCATGAGGTAGAGTCTGAAAGAGTGCGTTCGAATTCCCCTCAGAATCAAAGCATCGACGAATCCGAGCAACCAAAAAATAGCTGCAAACTGTACATCATTTGTTCCATCAGATGTATTTGGCTTAAGAAGACGACAAACCGAAGTGCGCCTTTATTGTTGGAGATGTCGATTCTGCTCCAATTCCCGTAGTATACTTGTGATGGCCGGACGAAGCCATTCTCACGGGAATGGTAACAAGACTGATCCTACGGATATTGACTCGTAGGTCCGTTTATTTGGAACAAAACAAAGTCAGCTTGACTCGTGAGATATTCCGGACAAGTCTACACAATGGCACGGCGTTCCAGCCTATCTGAATGAGGTTCGAGAAATCAGTAGTACAAAGTTTGTAGGAATCTGTTTGGGATGGTAATCTTGCGACTTCCGTAGGTGATTCGATAGTGACAAGCTAAGAAGAAATAAAATCTGGATACATTTCGGAGAAAACATTTGGAATATTCAGATAGAATCGTGCCATTGTGTGCGTGACAGAAAGTGTTGGGAGAAAAATAGGATCTCTGAACTGAGTTGGATAAGCGGAGATCGAGAAATTAGATGTTGGGGTGTCCACAGAATGCGGGCAATAGAACAANAGCACGTGAACACGTCCTTTCCCTACAAACTTTTCCGAACAAAAATAGACAATGAAAAGTCAGCAGCTGTTTGGAGCGCCACATGGCTCGTTTTGAAAGGTAGGGAGAAACATGAGAAAGGAATGTGGATCCACTGGGGATGGAGTTATGGCGCGCCCAACTGCCAAAATGCCTGAAACTGGACAACGGATTGGACGAAGCATCTGAGTGAAATGAATAGGACCAGTAGGTTGGGTCGTAGTGGGCATGTGAAATACTGGACGAGGAGAATGTCTGGGAGAACCAGTGCGGGAAAGACGAGAACGGGGTTTGTCATGGCAAGGACTGAAGGAATCAGGATTCAGCACCGACAGGGTTGACAGATGAGGGTGGCCAGTTGACGATACGTCGGACGGGAGGGTAGGCTATGTAAGACGAAGTGTCGGCATGAGCACAGTTAGACGGAGTTGATTGAGGGGGGTACTCGGCTGCACAATAGAACGTGAATTACAGATCAATGAATAGCAAATAACGGGTGATTTGAAAACAAATTTGCATGAAGGACATTACCAGAAACAAAAAGGTCATTGATAATCTAACTGAAACAGATTCCAAGAAAGGATCATTCTAAAAATAGCACAAAATGAAAATGTACTGGACTTCGTCGTTGTAAACCACAGCCATATCGGCTTGCTTGTCATACTTATTCCAACTAAACTATCCCTGAGAATGGACGATGACCAGAATGCGACTGATATCGACTAGTCATATTTAGCATCGTCTTCAGTCAAGCACCTAAAGGATCAACATAGCTTACCGAGGAAGGCGAATGGTATCGACAGTGGTCAGGATTCCACTGCCATACCATTCGGTCAGGATGCAAACTGCTTCGAAAACAGTAGCCCTTCCAGTTTTGCTGCTCTATACACTTTTCAATTCGAGTCATCTCGCAAAACTAAACACTCCCTTTATGACGGTCTTATTGCGAATACCTCAGCCACGGTCGATTATATAAAAGTGATTTCAAACTCTATGGGATATCACGAATCAGTGCGTTTTGGAAAGGTGCTTGGAACCTCACCATTGCTTGTCAGATATCACCGTTTGCCAGTCCTTAAACATTGGAGATTTATCGTAAAAAATGACTTCGCTTATAGGATAAGAAACACCGGTGTTGCTGTTGACGTGAAGGATGACAATGACTGCAAACGTTTCAACATCTGACGGATTCCGTTCAGAGGGGAAACTATGAAGTACAATGGAAATATCTTTGAAGAAAAACTCACTTTTGCAAGGCTTTGGAAGTGAACCTCCTACAACGAACCTTGGGTTTATGGGTAGTCGTACAGTTTCTGATGCAACAATACTCAAGCTAGTCGGCTCAGAAGATGGTCTAGCAGTGGGCGGCTGTAGCAACTGGGTCCTAAGTTGAGAAACTTTGTGATTTGGTATCGATTGGGATTTCGATGTCAAGGGCTTCTCGGTGGCCTTGTCAGTAGAACCGGGGGGACATAGATGATTGTCCGCTTCTGTAATAGCATTGGATGAGGGATTGGGACACACAATCCAACTGTTGTCAGGTCGAAGACGTAAGGTGGATGTTTGGTTGGACCGAGCTCGGACCGACTGTGTTCGACCGATAGGACTGACTTGTCCGATGGTCGGCGGATTTCGAGCCGATCGGAATATCCCCGTGGTAGGTGGGGTATCCTGAGCACTAGCAGAGTCACGTCGCTTACTCCAGTATGTCATTCGTTCGAAAGCTGCCCCAGATGTACAGGATGAGGGGACGGCGGCTGACGGAGTGAGTGTTATCTGCTCTTTCACAGGTGTCTGGCCAGCAGACCGAGTCAGGCGACTGGTAACGAGTTCTATTTGAGGACTTCCACCGACTAACGAGTTAGAGCATCCAGGTAGAATGAGGTGACGGTGGGGAGACTGTGGTGAAGCACGAGGGCACGGAGCACACGTGACCTGATTTGGACGTTTGGGCGTGGTGTTACTGCAGATCAATGAGGACTGGATTGTACAGGGTTCTAAAGTAGATTCCATAGGAAAATGAGAGCAAATGATGAGGAAGTGAAACAACCAAAGTTGTCATTTTAGATTCAGGTAAAAACTTAACCAATCAACACAACAATTTACCTCCAGGTATCTCCGATCGCACAGTAGATGCTTGCACTGACGACTCAACATCACAACCTAGAACCTCAGGGTTGCACCTCTTATTTATCTCGGCCTACCTGCGGATAAAAAACATCGAATCCTGGTCAATCACTCTGGTTAAGTCAGTGAGCCGGGTTCATTATTTTCAGGCCCGTCTGACCCTTCATAATCTCTCCATATTTGGACCCCCACCTGTCCACAGCCCGCTATATGTCCCTAATGTATACTCCGTTCCTGGACTGGTATTATCTTGCAACCCCTTCCGGGCTGCAAATCTAAAATGCCTCGTGAAAACCGCTTTCAAAAAGGATAGCTTCCAAGTTTGATTTCGAAAATGCCTCGTAGCAGCACAGAATTTTTCTTTCAGGCGAAGCACAAGTTAGTCATGAGGTGGTCATGGTCACGAAAGGGGGCCGCTTCTCATTTTTCTATTAACAAGGACGTTCAGGAGAAGTTCACCCGTCTCAAAGCATCTTAACTTTACCGCCACCAACGCCAAAATGGAAGATGTTCTTCAGAGATGCCGTCCCTGCCACCAGAAAACCACAGTCGGATACGTCCTCTGCGTTACTCAAGGCATGCTCACCAATAACTTTCCTTCTTGATCGAAACGATGTTTCCGCTCTCTTGTTTTTCCGGAACTATAACTCGTTCTCACGCCCTCTGCATCACCCCTTCCCACATCGTCCAACTTTTCACATTCGTGAAAGCTTGCACCTCAACATATCGAGTCACATTGTGTTCTTATACCGTCTAGTTTATTTTAATACAGGGGGTCTCTGACAACACATCGTCTGTGTTGTGTTTAAGTGTATCAAAAATAGGTGGATAAGTAGTTAGGTGGGAAATACCGGAAGTGGAGTGGTGATTCGTGACCCGACTGGTACGACTGGGTTAGATATCACAGAGAATGGGTTTGGACGCCGCAAACTCAAGCCAACACAAGCGGGAATGATCAGTACGCCTCCTGGAGGTGACGTGATTTCTCAATGAGTGTCCAATGTTCTGTGGAAGCGAACATCACGAACTGATTCAGACCTCAACCTATGTGGGATTTTAGCGCACATTACACCATGGCCAGGCCACGGCTTCCATGTACAACACAGCTCCTAACCTGAAACAGGCGGGGATCGAGCGTTCTAGCTCAACGTCACAATTGAAGCCATAACCAGAACTTTTGAAAGAAAGGTAGGGGAATATCAGAACAGAAAAGCTGAGCATTCAAAATCTTTAATCGCGCGCATTTTTCTGCCTATGCAAAAAGCGAACAATGATAGCCATTTTTCACATTCACCAACTAGATCTCTAAAAGACACAATGATCTGTGCTCCTCTGTCCCTGAGTTTCCGTCAACCTCATGTTCTACAGTGCCCAGTATGGTAAACGGCCGTAGAGAAGTTTTGCTGTGCTTCAATTTCCTAAATATTAGCCAAAACTAGTAAAGAGAAGTGCTTGGTGATGCGTGCTCCGTTGACGAATATTAAAAACTACAGGTTTATTTGAGCCACAAGCGTGATTACGTTAAGTCTCTCATACACACACAACAGCTGAGTAAACAACTTAATGATTTGATCCGCCTATTTGCCTTACCTTGTAACGAGTAAGCACAAGCAAGCTCGGTCCCAAACAGGTGGATTATGTCCCCTCATGTTCTAGGTTTGCTTGGTTATCACTGTTAGGCTGGACAGTGATTTTGATTTCAACACCCATGGTGTTTCGAACCGTTTAAACTATTCCCCAAAAAGGCACAAAGACCGTTTATGATTGGAGCACACACTAAACGGTATTGCGCGGTCCTACGAAGAATCGAACCTCTATCTGTTTGTCTACTTTATTTGGAAAGTTTATTGAAGAACAGGTCATGAAACAACACACCCATCACATGTCCTGACTATTCCTTCCAAACAAATTTGCTGTATGTCTTGTATTCGTGCCACGTAACCGTACTTTACCAATCGAAGCGACATCGGGGCTGGACACCAAACCGATACACTGTAGGGTGGAATCGGGTCACTCGTACTATCAGGCATGAAGGTTGTATGGCTCCATCCCGGATGCGGGCGCTCGATATGACGATGGAACGAGCCAGTGAGGATTCCCTGCACTAGCTATATACCTCAGTTGATGAGTTGAGGATTTTGCACTCCAAGGTATCCGAGCGCAACTCACATAACTTCAAGAGTAAAGTTTCGAAGCTCGGCAACCCAGACTGAAACATTTTGCTCTATACTCTATGTGTTAGGTTTCTTAATATGCCTAATGGAGAAGTTCAGCTGCGCCGTACAGAACAAAATCAAATAAGAAACGGGATTGGGATGATCGGTAGGAGCATATGATAGATACAGATTACAATGCTTCATGCTCTGTGACGCAAAAGTACAGGCTGTTTGTGATAACGAGGTTTTAAAAAGCGTTCAGTGAGGTAGTAAATTAGATTCGTCGCTTAGACACATTTACCAAATACCAGCAGAAACTTTCAACACTCATTCAGATGCATGTCAGTGGCGAACGGCCCATGTGGATTTTTCCCCTAACTAGTGTGCTGCTTGCCAGGACTTGCATTAAGGGATGGGACGAAAATTACTCGTGACAACAGACCTCAGCGAAGCACACATTCCGCAGCAAGCAAAATGAGGCCAACCGACCTACTGGATTCTCGTTACAGCCAACGTTCAATAGGTCTCTTAGACTGCTAATAAAAGAGTGGAATGAGCGGAGAACCTATAAAAGAGAGGCGACTTATTAGGCGGCTCGACCACCTGTGAAATAAAGATGCCCATTCCCGTGCATTAAGTTACACACAGCGTAGGAGACGCGCGAACGCACCAGGTTTTGCCATATGTTATGAACAAGCACTGCGAGCAATCAAGATAGCGGGGTAAGTTTGGAGTGCCTCTCATCCCGATGAATTGGGGAGCGCTTACACAAAAGTGGGATTGGCATCGCAGAAGGATAGCGACCAACGAGAAACCATTGTCAAAATAAGCCGAAATGCATGATATTCAGCTTCATTAGGGTAAGGATTTGACTGACTCTGAGCTAACTTAGAATAGCCTGAATTTTGTATGCTGTTTCTAGGATTGGATAGAAAGATGATCAATGGTGTTCTGCACGAAAAGCAACTGATATTCATAATCAAGATCAAGAAGAGAGCTGTGTGGACAAAAGCAGGTGAGGTCTGTTTCGTTAAATAAAGCATCCGGTACGAAAACGACATTTGAATTGAATATGAATATTGAGAACCCAAATATGTGCATCAGGTGATTTCAATCGAGGCATCATAATGCGACTCTCATAGGCGGCTCGAAAGAAGTGAGTAATTTCCACCAAGTACCGAGTGAAAAATGTTAGGAACCGGTTGAACAGTAACCAGTGTTTACCTAACTGCTCAGAAATAAACCATTTGCCAATCAACAATCCAGTACTTCACGGCAGCGTGTGTTCCATTGATCCACAAGAGACCCGTGTATTTGCACAAACTTTCAACTACACTGACCATGCTTGGGTCAGTATTAACCGGATCATTGACGTCACTCGGTTCGCGTCATCCTGATTCTCAGCTGTTTCCCAGCATATGGAGTATCAACCATATTTAGAATGCGGTGCTTCTACGTCGCGTGCTTTTCATACAGCTTTGACTATGCACGAGTATTAGGACCTATATACTCAACAAATCGGTAAAAGAACCGGGGTTTACGTCAATAGACCATCAGAATTTTTCCAGATGTTCTCACGAGAAATATTCGCAGTTTGTTTTGGACCCGAGCACCACCGCCAGTTAACCGAGTCACTTGAATCAGGGATGCGTACTTTCATTGTCTTACATCCTGGGGTCTAGGTAATTGTCTTACTGGGGGTTAGTTCCGAAGACAATATAGACGACACTCGAAGTTGTATGGTCACGAGCGTACCTGCTGTAAAACAAAGTTCTTGGATCGCTATCGTATGCACCGACAGGCTCAAAATCTCATAATTCACATTTTACTAGTGCTCATATAATATGCTAGTCTCAAGCATCTTGCAATCCAAAGGGACGACGCACTTCTTCATACGATTATCGTTTGGTAAGCCTACGCGCACGTGGTAGATGGGCTAGTCGAGAATGGTAGTGAATTCCAGTATTCGTAAATTAGTTACTTCCCATTGAAGGAGAGCTTAAGCACCAGTCAGCATGGTCGCTTTGTGTATGAATTGGTCTACAAATCCCCATTCTTAAGCGAGTTCCCCGACGAAAGCACCAAACATAAGCTACCTAGCGGAGAGAACCAATTTTGCACAACAAAATTATTGGCTGTCAATTTGTCGAAATATGGGTAGGTTGGGCGCGTTTCATCATGATCATCAAAGACAGCAACATCAGTGTTGGTACTGATGCTTCACTGCCGTATGGTTGTACGAGGGCTGGGATACTGTCAGGGCGCCCACACCTAGACAGAAGGACGATTAGTGTCCTCAACCAAAGCCTTTGGCTCAAAAGCCTAACCGCAAGGTAGCGGTGTTTGGCGGGAAATGCAAATGCATTACCATTTCTACGGAACAAGTCGCCACATGTTCCAACCCCCAACCTGGAGGGCCAGGAGACTGTGTTCGTCAGACCTCTAACCATTGACCAACCTGGTATGAGAGACTCTGTGAGTGTCGCGGGACACTCTCCAGTATAGCTCAATGGATCGCTGAGGTGCGCAAACCGTCACACCACGGTAAGGTCCAGTCTCTTCGTGACGGACCAGTCTCTTCGTATTGCGTCGAGTGGCGGGCAGATGTGCCTACAAAGGTATGAAGCTTCGTATGCAAGTTCGCGCCTGTAAACACTCGTGCATACAGGAGCTCATGTAGTGTATTTAGGTTCAGCTGCCGGCCGGCCAAAGAAAGAAATCCGAATGCCACTTCATGATAGCTTCGGCCTCGGCCAAAACAGACTAATTTGAGGTGTTAATACTGATCTTCCAACGGTTCGGCATCAGAATACAGTACTGTACCAACGCGTTAGCGGAATGAATAGAGTGACCTACAAATTCACGGGATGCCATTAACTTGCATTTTAGAGTTTCGATATCCTTTTGAGAGGGGTTGTTCGGGGGTCTGTGTGTGGTTTCGTTTGTCCAATTTACCGAAGTGTTCTAGTGATAATCTTGCTGACGAGCTACGGTGAGTCCGAAAACATCCACAACTAAGGAATTTCTTCGGTTAGAGCCCACGCAGCCCGGTTGTTAATTACTATGCAAGCAATCACTCAAGTGGAAAAGCGGAACCCTAGGATCCCTTAGCCGACTTAAAGCAACCATTGGATAATATCGCATAGGAAGTGTGGAAATTAAGACAGACGGTACGGAATGATAAATGACCTAATCATTTCAAAACGGTTGATCAGTGAACTGTCAACCAACCTGCTAATTTGCAAGCCATCTTGAATACATAGAAGGGCCGAACGGATTCCACCAGACGAAGCTCATTAGCGGAGTTTCTGGAAGTCAAAGGTAACACTGTCTCCGTCGAATCCGCATGTCGCTCGACGCCTGTGTACAATAATGACGGGGAAGATATGATCGGAAGCGCTAGTTGGGCTAAATGTTGATGTACGTGGATGTGGCATTCCAATGGTGAGTTCGCCCGTTCGGTGGGGAGTGAACCGGGTGCTATCAACAATGGCTCCACAATGGGCGGAATAGAAATTTCCTCAATAGTTTCGATGGGTTCGGAAAAGCCCGCACTGACATCCCCAAAACGTAACTGTGGCAGCGATTTGACCGACATTTTCGTTACCAGCCCAATGTCTCCTTGGTTCACATTCTCTACAAGATCGGGATGCCACTGACGAAGACAATGGGAATTCTGAGCCAGAACAATAGCTGATCGGTCCGCTGAGAGAAATAGATAAGTTAGAATAAATACCGTTAAGGAAGTCCGGGTGAATCGGGTCAAATACCTGAATGACACTTTCAGCTCCCGAACAATGAGAACACAAATCAACATATCTGAAGAAAAATATGGCAACAATATGGAAATGTAGTCCTGTAACCCAAAAAAGACATGAACTGGGAGTTTTACAAACACCCCTTTCTAGTGAACAGCTTGTCTGGATCAAGTCGGATTAGGTTAGACTCCAAAAAGTTGGCTAGTAAATTCAAGACTACGCCTTTTGCTCCAATTACTGCCGTAACGGGTCAACTTGGGTGTATCCTGTATTGAATTCTGTGAGGAGGGGGGTTGACGGGACTTAGCGATGCCTCATTTCTGATTAGACTGTATGGTAGTAACTTGCGATCGAAAGATGGTCAGGGTCCAACTGAGTTCCGATGACTATAATTATTTTCAACCAAAAGAACACCAGAAAAGTGGTGTTCAACCCACCTCCTGAGAGGTTACGCACTAGATCGCAGATAATGAAGAATGTAGCTGTGGACTCCGGAGAGTGAGTAGTTGAAACATGAGCACAGGATTGTATACGAATAAATACGTTCCAACCGCGAATCCATCGATCAAATGTCTGCAGTTTGACAGCAAGTTGCAGGAGAAAGGACTGGAGAGTAGTGTCCTTGGTTGGTGCATAAAATTAGCTGCCACGACTATCCTAGCAGGCTATAACACAGGTGGGCGGTAACCAAGGTTGGCGACTGCGTTTCCAACAAAAGACGAGGAAGTTATAGCAAGTTATGAGTGTCGCAAGGGACTCATGGGCAGATGGGTACATAGAATATGGCCTAGAGAAAATAAACCATCATCTTGGTTTACGCAGTAACGCACTGGCGGACAAACACCTAAGTCATTATGAAAGTGGTGGTTGTACCGACATTCAGGGTTTTTCCGTTGGGTATTAAGTTTCCCGGTAGCTGTATAGCATTTGCACGTTCTAGCGAACTCTGCAATGGCTCATATCACTGCCATAGGTACAGGACTACTGCACTGATCAACAACATACAACTCCGTTGGTTATGTACCCTCTAAAGATAAGCAGAGGATTTCCAGTAAATGGGTGAAGACCGTTACCAGAGAGAGAGAGAGACCAACTTCAACCATGAACTTGGGGTCAAACAGGTGACCCACACACGACATCCCTTCTACTAACTGCATATTACATGTGCATTCCATTCGATTCCGAAAGTTGGAATATTCACAAGCTCTTGAGCACGACTGACCTCAAGGTGCTTAAAGTGTAACGGGCGAGGACGATCGATAGACACCTACTGTGAACAGCATGACATTTTAGATGGTCCTCTAAGATACAAGTGAACGAACTCTATAAACCCCAAATATTCTACTGGAATAGATGAGGGTTAAATTCGAAGGACACTGAAGAGGTTGAAAGTAGCACGGTAAACCAGCGATTAAAATTTATGAAACACACGAACATCTTCACCCTGACAAACACGACTCATGATCTGCCAGTCCTGGTGAAAAATATCACACAGCAAGTGAGGAAACCTTCGTTACGCAATGCACATGTAAGCGTTAGATGGGAAGCTTGAGTAGGTAGTTTGAAATAAAGAGCGAATGCCTGGGAATGAAATTGAATCCGCTTGCTTGCTGAACTCTCGGGAGACTAATCCACATCAACCTGATGCACATGAACCTCATATACATAATTTGGCGCCTGACAACCGTGATTATTAACACTAAACTCCTTGCACAAGTTCCATAATAGGTTGGATGCTAACCTCGTCCAGATGAAGAACGGCACCGGTTTCGAACAGACCTAAAGCAACAGGACTCTGATGTGATCTACAGATTGTGGTGGATCGTCGTAATCAAGGCGCGGGAACGTGACTCAGGACAGTAGATTACATAATAGAACACTCGCTTTTTCGTGAGTTGGATTGCCGTTACAAAAGCTCACGTTCTCGTTGCTTTCATACAAAAGTGGATTCATGTACAGAAGTTAATGAATCCCCATCTTCCGTGCACCGTTACTAAGTAGCCAGGTGTTTAGGCAATATAGATTATTGCGATGTACAAGTAGTGTATTATTGTTCGATGTTCATCAAGGCGTGAAATCTTACAATACTGAAACCAAGGACGTGTGACGCCCATTGAAAGTAGAGTCCACTAGGTCGATAGGGGACCTAGTGACCCATGGTCCTAGCAGCTGTTGATGCAAGCAACAACATGAACATGAAAGAATTGAGCACAGATGAAACTGTTGGAAATGAGTTCTAGAACCTACCATACGTCAGCTGGCTAACATCTTTACCCCCCAAGTCCCAGACTCGGTATGGTCCGAAATCTCTGACGCCCGGCTGACTGGAAGGATCAGCCGGTAGCGTGAATGGAGCACAGGGGTCTGCCTCAATCAGGGCTAAAACGTCACGGAGTCCGGGTGACTGGCTGCACTGTTTGTAAGCGAATAACTCGACCTCTAAATCCACCGAACTGCTAGTTCGAGTATCTGAAGAACTGGAAGATAACGCAGGTGTTGGCGTTGACGCTGAAGACCGAGGGGGTAGATCCTCTGTGCAGGACGGAGGTCCCTCAGGATTTCGGCTAGCCGTGTCAGACACGGCCGTATTAGGCGACGATTCGGGAACTAGATAGGGTATGGGATTGGGTGATCGACCAAATTCCGCGGGTTCCTTACAAAAAATGGGCTTGTGACGGTTGGAGCTAAAATGAACGAGTAAGTTCAGAATAAAAAGTTAAAATGTGCAGACAAGTCAGTTGACTTAACCATGGGAAATTTAGTTAACTAATGTGATATCATTTATTTAAAAACACAAGATCAAACTATAGGTCCCGACACCAAGGAATTGAACTGGTTCCGTCTTCAGTAAGTTTAGGACAAAATTCCGCTTTCCCATATCCAAATACAACATACAGTTGGTCTGTCTGCAACCTCCTACACCCACAAAACGGTGCGCTGAAAAGCTAGGATGAAAAGAGCTTCAGGCACGACCAATCGGCTAAGGCTTACACAGTTCAAGTTACTTTCAAATATTGAGCTCGGTCTCATCTATGTTTGGGCAGCTTAGTGGCACGGTATCGTTCTTCGAAAAAGATTCTTGAGGTGAAACAAGCCGCAGGAAAAGAGAAACCGTTTGTGGGCTGTCTCAGCAACCTCATGAGCGAAGTGCTTCGTCAGGAAAAAAGATGCTGCCTGGTTCCGAAATTGGCTTTCCACGAAAAAAATCACCATGTAATTTTACTACGCTAGTCAACCAGGCTTACTAGTCGACCGTTAAGTTGAATAGTTATGACTGGTACAGTACTATGATAGATTAACCGGCTCTCCTCGACTGAACTTCCCTTGCCGGATAAATTGACCAAGAATACGTAGACACATGATTGAAATTCATAAAGATGAAGCATAGGATATAACGCACGATGGCTCGATATTGACAGTCAGGATTGCCTTCATTATCACCCTACAATCCATCGCTATCGAAAATCATTCGAGTTTCGCTAAATGCTACAAAAGTAACATTTGTTTTAAAACAGATGACAAATGATGAAGAACACCACACAATTATGCCATGTTATTCTGGTGAGCACAAAATACTCCTACAACGGAAGATTTATTACGTCAGGCAGAAAGCGGGTGACGTCACCCACCCACAGAAAAGCGCGGTACCCAAAAGTGTCTCTTAAAAGGGACATTGTCTTGTAGTCCTTCTGCTGTGCCGTTAGATTAAATCTATGTGAAGAGGCCACCTATTTTGGCTTCTCTTCTCTCTGCAAAGGGACATGGTGTCGTAAAGTTATTTCACATAACTGTCAATAATGAAGGCCAACTACAGAAGCCACTTTGGACAGTGATTGGAAAACACAAATCTTTCTTGTTCAGTTTCGTCTTCTGTCCATGGTACAGCCTTCGTCATGTATGTGGGGAGGTGAAGCACAGATATCCCTAATTGATTTAACGTTGCAAGCCTTTAACGTCGGCAGGCAGTGGTGGGCCATCCAATACAGAATCAAACATTAATCATTCAAATGTATACCCACTGTCTTATCCGATCGGTAAGCTTGGTCGAATGCCAAATTGGTCCATGAGGTTACCATGCTAACCTGTACAACTGGTCTAGATGCCGATTGTGCTAAACCTGAAAAAAAACAGTTTGCAGTATCTGTCTCTCATGGGCTTGGTAACAATATGAATGACACGGAGTGGTACTCTCACCGGAATTGTGGAAGTGGTTGAGGTTGGCATTCTGATAAAGAGTAAACATTCCTTCGATCTTCACCTCTACCCGGAATACTATAAAGTACGTGGTTAGTCGCCCGATTACTCTACAGCTTATACATAGCAGGTCGAACAGGACAAAGAAGCGCTTGAACGAAGAACTTTCGTCGAACCATAACAGTGGAGCCTAACGGCAGAGGAAAATTAAGATTGCCACCAGGACTGTCAATAGTCGTAATAAATAGGCAATTTTGTCTTAATGAGCCTACAAGTCACATTTGTCAATCGCCCCATGCTGATTATGGAAGGTGCGGAAGCATAACATCTTTCATAATCCGTATGGTTGATCATTGTCAGCTTCGGTACGAACGAAAATTGATGGACTGTATGGGAGTAAATGGTTCACGAATAAATTGTAGAATGATTCACCACGACTGCCATTGTATACCTACTGGCAGGTGGAGGTGGAGCTCGTGAAGCATTCACCGTGAATTTCAGTTTTTTCATCAACAGTGTATCACATCTGCTAAACAAGATAAGTCCGAATGATTGCGGAACGTCCTCCATTGTGCTGCCATACCGACTAGTACAATCCACTATCTGGACAGAAGAATGTGATGGAGACAGGGCTTCTATCTCAGGAAGAAGTACAGTGATCCACTGATCACACTCCCCCACCCAGGAAGCCCATTTCACCCCGGTCTCTCGAGATTACGTTTGGAATTGGTAACAGTTGAGGGAACACTTGCAACTCCCAACAAAGACCAGGACGTATAGTTTGTGTTTTGAGTTGTACCACATTAAGGCACTGATCGAAGTGTAACGAGCTTGTTCCCAACACGGCTAAGGTTTCCAAACATGACTTTCAGCCATATGAACCTTAATCAATAGAGAGATGTCGAAAAACAGATGCTTTCAAAGAGGTTACTTCAAAAAGCGACCAAAAAACACATCCGCCATTAACAACCAAACAGATAGACCACGGCTGAGTTTGGCAGTTCGCAAAGTTGTGAAAACACAACAAAACACAAAAATCAAAGAAAAATCAAATCTAACATCATAAACAGCACAGATTGAAGACTAGTTACGCACCAAGTTCATTACATTCATAGAGGAATGTACGGAATTTTGCGTAATCTATCGATCCTGAAAATGTTTACCTCATCAGCTTTTTTGACTATTGCTCCCTCAGTTTACACATGATACGCTGGCACTAAAGCAGTGGAAATCACGCACTACAGTAAACTGTTACAAAACAATATCCTCAAGAGATCCTTCAGATTAAACGCCATACTCCTGGGGAATATACAGCACCACCCCCCGAAGGAACACTATTCCTCCGTCCGAGAAATTCATTACTTTGCTCTAAAATTACATACACTGCTTGATACTGGTTATCAAGTGCAGTGTCAAACTTCGAATGCTCCACACATCACCGAGGACGCAACTTCACTTCCCAGTGACAGAATTTCACGTAAACGATACCCTCATGGATTCTAAACACTTTCAAATGTCAACGAACACAATAAATCCACCAGAAATATGAGCCAGAGGCGAGTTTACTATTCAAGAAATTATCAATGTGAGATATGAATAGGAAGGTTGTTTTTTAGAGGGACGCAGTATCCTGTTGTGGTTCTGACCAAACATCAGTAGACGTATATGAATAAACTAATCACCTCACACCAAAAAAAGTGTGAAGAACGTTCCTGATCCGACACAGCGGATAAGATGTTGCCAATAAAACATGAGTTGGGAAGGTTGTTGTTGATTGGTTTAAGGAGCTATAAGGAGNAGGAACACTATTCCTCCGTCCGAGAAATTCATTACTTTGTTGTTGATTGGTTTAAGGAGCTTAACAGTGCCTCCTCGAACAACTAAATTAGCACTAAACACGGGGAGCATGGCTGTATACAATAAAACGCTCACTGGAAAAGGAATGTGCTTCGATAACAGCACTTGAACGTTAGCAATAAACGGACTCGGAACATTCCACTTTGTTGAGAGACACTTAGGAATTTTGATCTTTAGGTCTAGGACAGTGAAATTGCATGTGAAAGGTGTCTTGCATGAAACTCCGTGACAACTCAAGTCGGCATTTTGATGGACAAAGCCGGTCGTCAGTTTGTCGCAAACAGCCACGCAGTAAACGCAGTAATATACCCAGTTAGGAGCACTTTATTCCGGTCCCATGAGATAAGGTTTGATAATGAAGTTTCTTTCGAACCTGTGACAAACACCGCCGTTGAGGAAAATACTTTCCCCAGAGACCGGGATACGCAATCCGGGCACGTCAAATAGATATCTGAACAACGGCATGAATATAACACTGTTCCCATCAAGTGAATCCGGGTCACCTACCTTAATTTTCACCCATATCATCACCATCATCTTAAGCTGTGAAAACCGCATAGATGTTGCACAGTGGTTACGGCTGCAACAGTTCACCGACGATTAGGGGAAGTAGGGATGGATAGCGGTGTAACGATATAATTAGTGAGTGAATACAGGGATCTCAGTGGACTGTTCACCCATATGGCAAGCAACTACTACAAGTCCCCGCATGCCTTTACAAAGACCGGCTTTCAGAGGGAGACCACGCGTGACTGACATCTTGTCAGTTCATCCAAAAATCGACCAAGTATTCACAGTCACTACAGGTGGGTTTTATGAAAGAAACAACTTTCTTGGTTTAAGACCGTCTGAAACAACTGATAAGTGACCGCCTTAGAAGGACATAATTATGCATGTCTTCTCGAATGGTGAACAAACATTGGCAAATCAATTTCCAAGCTCGGCAAACGGGTCAAAAGCCGCCTGATCCATTACCGATTCAACATGATTGCCTGGTGCGAAATTTGTTCCGCAATGGACCAAACGGCTACTGTATATGGAATCATGAAATAGGAACAAGTTACGCACTAGGATACTAACGCGTTACGCACGACACGATGTGTGCCTTATGGACGGACAAGATGTCCACGATGCGACTGAGGCAGGCATGAGACTACCTGAGTGACTGGGGTATTGAAAAACCAGCCAGACTTTGAGGTTCCGTGATACAAAGGGTAGTTCGAGGCCTTATGAAGCTTGTATGATGTCTATATCAAGTCCCCGCTGATCACGCCAAAGGTCGTTCCATTTGATGCAAAGTTACCGNAACCTGAAAAAAACAGTTTGCAGTATCTGTCTCTCATGGGCTTGGTAACAATATGAATGACAGGGAGTGGTACTCTCACCGGAATTGTGGAAGTGGTTGAGGTTGGCATTCTGATAAAGAGTAAACATTCCTTCGATCTTCACCTGTACCCGGAATACTATAAGGTACGTGGTTTGTCGCCCGATTACTCTACAGCCTATACATAGCAGGTCGAACAGGACAAAGAAGCGCTTGAACGAAGAACTTTCGTCGAACCATAACAGTGGAGCCTAACGGCAGAGGAAAATTAAGATTGCCACCAGGACTGTCAATAGTCGTAATAAATAGGCAATTTTGTCTTAATGAGCCTACAAGTCACATTTGTCAATCGCCCCATGCTGATTATGGAAGGTGCGGAAGCATAACATCTTTCACAATCCGTATGGTTGATCACTGTCAGCTTCGGTACGAACGAAAATTGATGGACTGTATGGGAGTAAATGGTTCACGAATAAATTGTAGAATGATTCACCACGACTGCCATTGTATACCTACTGGCAGGTGGAGGTGGAGCTCGTCAAGCATTCACCGTGAATTTCAGTTTTTTCATCAACAGTGTATCACATCTGCTAAACAAGATAAATCCGAATGATTGCGGAACGTCCTCCATTGTGCTGCCATACCGACTAGTACAATCCACTATCTGGACAGAAGAATGTGATGGAGACAGGGCTTCTATCTCAGGAAGAAGTACAGTGATCCACTGATCACACTCCCCCACCCAGGAAGCCCATTTCACCCCGGTCTCTCGAGATTACGTTTGGAATTGGTAACAGTTGAGGGAACACTTGCAACTCCCAACAAAGACCAGGACGTATAGTTTGTGTTTTGAGTTGTACCACATTAAGGCACTGATCGAAGTGTAACGAGCTTGTTCCCAACACGGCTAAGGTCTCCAAACATGACTTTCAGCCATATGAACCTTAATCAATAGAGAGATGTCGAAAAACAGATGCTTTCAAAGAGGTTACTTCCGGAAGCGACCACAAAAACACATCCGCCATTAACAACCAAATAGATAGACCAGGGCTGAGTTTGGCAGTTTACAAAGTTGTGAAAACATAACAAAACACAAAAATCAAAGAAAAATCAAAGCTAACATCATAAACAGCACAGATTGAAGACTAGTTACGCACCAAGTTCATTACATTCATAGAGGAATGTACGGAATTTTGCGTAATCTATCGATCCTGAAAATGTTTACCTCATCAGCTTTTTTGACTATTGCTCCCTCAGTTTACACATGATACGCTGGCACTAAAGCAGTGGAAATCACGCACTACAGTAAACTGTTACAAAACAATATCCTCAAGAGATCCTTCAGATTACACGCCATACTCCTGGGGAATATACAGCACCACCCCCCGAAGGAACACTATTCCTCCGTCCGAGAAATTCATTACTTTGTTGTTGATTGGTTTAAGGAGCTTAACAGTGCCTCCTCGAACAACTAAATTAGCACTAAACACGGGGAGCATGGC